>NW_016816303.1:184919-194953 GCF_001698545.2 Rhinopithecus bieti
TTTTTTTTTGAAACGGAGTCTTGCTGTGTCACCCGGCTTGGAGTGCAATGGCTTGTGGATCTCCTTTTGCAGCTTTCTCTGTATTCATTGTTATGGACTGAATTGTGTCCCTCCAGATTCATACGGCGAAGCCCTAACCCCCGGTGTAACTGTATTTGGAGGCAGGGCCTACAAGGAGCTAATTAAGATTAAGTGAGGTCACAAGGGTGCAACCTAAAGCCAAAAGGACCGATGTCCTTATAAGAAGAGAAAGAGACACGAGAGGGCCCCCACTTCTCTCCTAAGCAAGCACAAAGAAGGGGCCATATGAGGACATAGGAGAAGGCAGCTGTCTACAGGACAGGAAGAAAGGCCTCACCAGAAAGCAGCCCTGACATTTTGATCTTGGACTTCTGGCCTCCAGAACTGAGAAAATAAATCTCTGTTGTTGAAGCCACCCAGTCTGTGGTATTTTGTGATGGCAGCCCTAGCCGACTAATAGACTCGTATTAGTATATACAAAGATCCGTGCACAGGGAGAGTGTGTTTTATTTGATGTTTATTTGAGCAAAAATGGGATTGGGCTATACTCTCTTTCCTCTGAAACTAGCTTTAGTCTATAACACTATTAAATGGCCTTCTGGCTTCTTGCTGACGCCCCACATCCAGTTCCATTAGGACATCCTGCAGGCTCCACCTTCAAAATCCATCCGGAATCAGACCACGTCTCCCCACCTCATGACTTCTACTTGGTGCAAGCCCGATCCTGTCTCTCTCACTTAGATTACTACAGCAGCCTCTACACCCCTCTCTGCTCCAATCTTGTCCCTTCAGTCCGTTCCCCTCACAGCAGCCAGAGGGACCCCTTGAAATCTGTCAGATCACGTTGCTCCTCAGCTTAGAAATCTTAACTGGCTTTCCATTCTACTCAGAGTAAAAACCAGTCTTAGCCAGGTGGGGGCAGTGCACACATTGTCTCAGTTACTCAGGAGGCTGAAGCAGGAGGACTGCTTGAATCCAGGAGTTCAAATCCAGCCTGAGCAACATAGTGAGACCCCATCAATAAAAAACCAAAAAAAACAAAACCAAAGTCTTCACCAGGAGCTGCCAGGCCCTACATGGTCTGCACCATGTGTATACATCCCCCGCCCCAACACACCCCTGCTCTCCTCTCTGACCTTCCCTCCCATCCCCGTCTCCTGCTACCCTGGCCTCCTTGATGCTACTAGATCACACTAAGCACATTCCCAAATCAGGGCCTTGGCACTCAGGATGGAATGCTCGTCCTCCTGACGGCCACAACGTTCCTTCCCTCACTTCCTTCCAGGCTCCATCCCCCAACTCACCGCCATTATTCTTTATAGCATTTCTCACCAACTGATACTATATACTTATTTATTTGTTTATGGCCTGTCTTCCTCCACTAACATGTGAAATGCATGAGCAAAAAACCTTGTCTTGTTCCCTGCTGTATCCCTAGCACTTAGAACAGTGCTAGGTTCATAGATGATGCTCAGTGAATGTTCAATAAAGAAATCTCTCCAAGTCACTAAACATAAATAGTATAACCTTTTCAATGGTTGTATAACATGTGCTAATACGAATAGATCACAATTCACGAAACCATCCCGTTAATGATGTATATGTTGTTTTTTACTTTTTTCCTGTATTAAGTGATGTTTGTGACAAACATTTTTGCATAGCTACCCTTCTCTATTAGTTCTTTTGTTTCTATAGGATATTTTCTCTAAAGCTGGATTGATGTATCAAGAGATAGGCAGCGGCTGGGCGTGGTGTCTCACGCCTGTAATCCCAGCACTTTGGGAGGCCTAGGTGGGCAGATCATGAAGTCAGGAGTTCGAGACCAGCCTGACTAACATGGCGAAACCCCGTCTCTACTAAAAATATAAAAATTAGCCAGGCGTGGTGGCGTGCGCCTGTAATCCCAGCTACTCAGGAGGGTGAGGCAGGAGAATCTCTTGAACCCAGGAGGCGGAGGTTGTGGTGAGCCGAGATCACGCTACTGGACTCCAGCTTGGTGACAGAGTGAGACTCCGTCTCAAAAAAAAGAGAGAGAGAGAGAGATAAACATCAAGTTTCAATAGCCATCAGTGCTTTTCCTGAGTCACTATTCATAGACAAATCCCCGTGCAAGGCCTCAATCATTTCCGCGAACCTGGGGCCAGTGCAATATTGTCCTTAGACCAGGCAAGAGGACCTCTACTCTTTGGAGGGCCTTGCATATCACAAACACAAAAATTAAATTTACTGAAGACCACACAGGAGCTTTTGTCACCTGGAATCCTGGACATATCACTGGCACAGTGTGACCTGTGATTGTGAGCACCGATGCGTGAGATGAACACCCTCACTCTCCACATTTCCCTCCTGTGTTCTTAAAACAAGCCTGCTGAGCCCTAACACTGTGAAGGTCTACAGGTTGTGCCCCTGCTGACACTGGAGACAGACACTGCTTTGGAGGGAGAAGGAATGAAATTGGCTCATATGTGTGTCCCTTCTCTCAGCATGAATTCAAGAGGTCCTGGCATAACCAAATATTATTTCTCAATAGTGCCAAGGGCCTATTTTCTTTTAATTTGTCCTAATTCATGATTCTGGAGGCATTCAAGAATTAGCTTAGTGTTCACAGGAGTCGCACGTGGTGGCTGTGTCAGTTATCTATTCCTGCATAACAAACCACACCAAAACCGGGTGGCTTAAAACGACAACAATTTATTTACTTGTAATTCTAGGTTGGACTCAGCTGGGCAATTTTTCTGCTGATCTCCTTTGGAGTCAGTTATACAGCTGCAGTCAGCCAGCGGCTCAGCTGCCACTGGATGTTCCCAGATGGCTTTGTTTATGTGCTTGATATTTATGCTGGCTGTTGGCTGGGGCACCCTAGTTCTCCTTCAAATGGTCTTTCCTCCTTTAGGAAAGGATGGGGCATTTTCACATCATGGCAGAAATGTGTAATGTTATTAAGGCCTAGCTGTGGGAGTTGCACCATGTTACTTCTGTCTCAGTCTATGGAGCAAATGAAGCCTTAAGGGATGCCCAGATCCAAGGGTTGGAAGGATATAGACTCTATGTCTCCATGAGAGACGTGGCAAAAATTGTATTGCAAAGGGGCTAGATGCAGGGAGGTAAGACGTGTTGGGGATCGTGATGTAACAATATACCACAGTGCCTGAGGAACATTTTGCCAGGCTGAAGAATTGATATTTTTCAGCCAGGCATAGTGGCTCACACCTGTAATTCTAGCACTTTGGGAAGCCAAGGCAGGTGAATCGCTTGAGCTCAGGAGTTCAAGACCAGCCTGGGCAACAGGGTGAAACCCTGTCTCTACCAAAAATACAAAAAATTAGCCGGGTGTGATGGTGCACACCTGTGGTCCCAGCTACTTGGGAGCCTGAGGTGGGAGAATCACTTGAGCCTGGTAAGTGAGAGCCATGATCACACCACTGTACTCCAGCCTGAGTGACAGAGTGAGACCTTGTCTTAAAAAAAAAAAAAGAATTCATATTTGTCTTACATTTATATACATGTAGTTGTAGGATATTTGAAGCATGATACAGATTCTTTGCTTTGCTTATTAACCAGACATTAAAACCCAGAATTGTGAAGTTTTATTTATTTATTTATTTGTTTGTTTGTTTATTTTGAGATAGAGCCTCTCTCTGTCACCAGTCTGGAGTACAGTGGCACGATCTTGGCTCACTGCAACCTCCACCTCCCTGGTTCAGGTGATTCTCCTGCCTCAGCCTCCCAAGAAGCTGGAACTACAGGCACACACCACAATGCCCAGTGAATTTTTGTATTTTTAGTGGAGATGGGTTTTCACCATGTTGGCCAGGATGGTCTCAATCTCTTGACCTCGTGATCCACCCGCCTTGGCCTCCCAAAGTGCTGGGATTGCAGGTGTGAGCCATTGCACCTGACTGAAGTTTTATTTTTATAATAATATTGAATAAGATTTAATTATCAAGTATTAAAAAATTAGCCTTATTTAAATAATTTTATTTTTAAAATTTACTAATTAAATTTTTGTATTTTGCTTTGTAATATTAATAATTTGGTCAGGCATGGTGACTCATGCCTATAATCCCAGTACTTTGGGAGGCTGAGGTGAGAGGATCACTTGAGCCCAGGAGTTTGAGACCAGGCTGGGCAACATATTTGAGACCCCTGTTGGAGCTGGGGAAAGAGCCACAGAGAGAGCTAAAAAAATTAGCTGGGCATGGTAATGAGCACCTGTAATCCCAGCTACTTGGAAGGCTTAGGTGGGAGGATTGCTTAAGTTTGGGAGGTCGAGGCTACTGTTGCCCAGGATGGAGTGCAGTGAACTGTGATCATACCACTGCACTCAAGCCTGGACAACAGAGCAAGATTCTGTCTCAAAAATAAAAGAAAAAAAAGTTGAATGTTTCAGAAGAAAAACGACTTTATTTTGTAAACTCTTAGATCGCTAGGAATGCATACAACTTGAGTTGGGATCAGTTTAGAAAATATGACAGTGGAGCTCAAAAAAAAAAAAAGCCAAAAAAGGAAAAGTATTCAGAAGGGCATCAGCTTAAATTTTTAAAAACTGGCAACACTGAAAATGAACAGTTTTCTGCTGAGGTCTCTCATAAAATTTGTAAGAAAGAGAACTTAACAAGTTCTTTTTCTTTTCCCTTTCCCTTCCCACCTTCCCTCCCCCTTCCCCTTCCCTTCCCTTCCCTTCCCCTTCCTTCCCTTCCCTTCCTTCCTTTCTTTTTTGAGACAGGGTCTTGCTCTGTTGTCCAGGCTAGAGTACAGTGGCATTATCATAGCTCACTGCAGCCTGGAACTCCTGGGCTCAAGCAAATCTCCTTCCTCAGCCTCCCAAGCTAAGACTATAAGTGCATACACCTCACACAACTAATTTTTTATGTTTTGTAGAGATGAGGTCTAGCTATGTTGCCCAGTCTGGTCTTCAGCTCCTGGCCTCAAGTGATTCTGCTGCTGCCCAGGCTGGAGTGCAGTGAGCTGTCATCACAGCCTCCTAAAGTATTGGGTTTACAGGTGTGAGCCACAATGCCCAGCCACAGATTCTTTTTCAATGAGGTTTTAATGCTGATGAAACTGTAAAAATAAGCAAGAAAATTATTCTCATTAAATTCATAACTTGAAGAGTTGAATGCAATTCCTGCAACTTCATATTTTTTACCAAATGATGATCTAATCATAGATCCAAAGAATAAGAATGTATGTGGCCTCTGTTTGCACTTGCAAGTGTTGGGGGCGATGAAATTGTGTCAATCAGCCTCCTTCTCCCCAGAGTCTGTTTTCAGGTGAGGCAGGAGAACAGGGCAGAGTCATTCCGGGAAGCCTGGGCCTTGTCAGATTCTTCAGAAGGGATGGCCTCCTGGGACACTCTGGGTCCCTGGCAGAGAGCTCAACCCTGACAGCCTCCCTGAGTCATACCAGAGCAGTCACTGGGTCCTGATGTCCCTGTTTCAGATGCTCTGCTCCCTCCGCCTGTACCGATTGACTCCAGGCGGCTGCATGCCCATCAGCCTGAGTAGTTGCAGGCTATTGGTGCCATTTCTGGAAAAGAAGGCAGCTGCTTCTCTGTTTGTTTTTCTCTCCCAACACAGTGCCCTATTTACCTACAGAACCACCACAAAGTGACAGCCCCGGCAGATCTGCTACCATTCAGCAGCTGCCTCAAATCATCCAACATAATGTTTGAGTCTCCAGTGAGAGGGAGGGAGACAAAGGCTGCATTCCACAGCCCAGGTGATGGAGACCCAGAGAAGAGAAGGGATTTCCTCAATGTCACACTGCTTCTAGGTAGCAGAACCAGGATTCTCAATTTTCAGTTCAGATCTTTTCCACTGTGTGAATTAGGAATACTGAACTGTCTTCACTTTTCTTTCTTTTTTTTTTCTTTTTTCTTTTTTTTGAGACGGAGTCTCGCTGTGTCGCCCAGGCTGGAGTGCAGTGGCGTGATCTCGGCTCACTGCAAGCTCCGCCTCCCGGGTTCCCGCCATTCTCCCGCCTCAGCCTCCGAGTAGCTGGGACTACAGGCGCCCGCCACCGCGCCCGGCTAGTTTTTTGTATTTTAGTAGAGACGGGGTTTCACCGTGTTAGCCAGGAGGGTCTCGATCTCCTGACCTCGTGATCCGCCCGTCTCGGCCTCCCAAAGTGCTGGGATTACAGGCTTGAGCCACCGCGCCCGGCCTTCACTTTTCTTTTGTTTGTTTGTTTTTGAGACAGGGTCTCATTCCCCTTGCCCAGGCTGGATTGCAGTGGTACAATCACATCTCACTGCAGCCTCAACTTTCTGGGCTTAGGTGATTTTCCCATCTCAGCCTCCTGGGTAGCTGGGACTACAGGTGCATGCCACCACGCCTGGCTCATTTTTTATATTTTAGTAGAGATGGGGTTTCACCATGTTGCTCAGGCTGGTCTTGAACTCCTGGGCTCAAGCGATCCACCCGCCTTGGTCTCCCAAAGTGCTGGGATTACAGGTGTGAACCACATCTTGGTTAGAAGTTTGTTGTTTTGTTTTTTTGCCCTCCTTTGTAAGTCAGCCCTATCCTGATAAATTATCAGGATACAGACTTAGGGATTGGGTGAGTTTACCAATGAGATTGCAAGAATGCTAATTAAATTATCCCTTTCCCAGGAGCCTCTGCTTCCTGAGGCTGCCCCACTGCCAGCCACCAAATGCAAATGGACTTAACTGCAGTAAAGTTTTGTTTACTTGGGGATGTTGGTTACATTTTCAACTGCAAAGATTTATAACCAAAGTTAAGGGGTTATAAAAAGACCTCAGCATCCTATTTATTATGACGTGAAAAGTAATATCCAGACTACCTTATTTGCAATAGCAAAAGTTTGGAAATAACTAACTTGCTCATTAAAAGAGGATAGATGAAATGACTTCTAGTACATCCACAGGACAGCATACTATGGAGATATAAAAAAGGAATGATGCAGAAGTTTTCCTTTTTATTTTTTGCATAATAATCTACAAACAGAGTACTGTATAATGAAAAACCTTCCTTCTATTCTGTCTCCCAGTCACCAAGTTCACCTTCCTACAGGCAACCAGCATGACGTATTTCTTCTGTAACCTTTTAAAGACATTTCATGCATATAGAAGCATTTATAAGGATAGTCAGCCCAGGAGCTTGAGGCCAGGCTCAAACCCCTCTGGCTTTTTTCATTTACTGTTTTCACGTCTTCAGGAAACACTTACCGAGCACCTACTATGTGTCAAGCACTTTTTTTTTTTTTTTTTTTTTTTTTTTTTTTTTTTTTTTTTTTTTGAGATGGAGTCTCACTCTGTCGCCCAGGCTGGAGTGCAGTGGCCGGATCTCAGCTCACTGCAAGCTCCGCCTCCCGGGTTTACGCCATTCTCCTGCCTCAGCCTCCCAAGTAGCTGGGACTACAGGTGCCGCCACCTCACCCGGCTAGTTTTGTATTTTTTAGTAGAGACGGGGTTTCACCGTGTTCACCAGGATGGTCTCGAACTCCTGACCTCGTGATCCGCCCATCTCGGCCTCCCAAAGTGCTGGGATTACAGGCTTGAGCCACCACGCCCGGCCAATGTGTCAAGTACTCTTTTAGGCATTTGGAATTTGGTAGTGAACAAAACAAATACGTTTCTTGCCCTCTTGGAGCTTACATTTTTTAAAAAAATTTTATTTATTTATTTTTTTCCAAGACAAGGTCTTGCCCTGTCACCCAGGTGGGAGTGCAGTGATGCGAACACTGCTTGCTTCAGCCTCGACCTCCTGGGCTCAAGTGATCCTTCTGCCTCAGCCTTCCAAATAGGTGGAACTATAGGCACCCACCAATACCCCAGCCAATTTTAGATTTTTCTGTAGAGATGGGGTCTCACCATGTTGCCCAGGCTGGTCTCAAACTCCTGTGCTCAAACAATCCTCCCTCCTTGCCCTCCCAAAGTGCTAGCATTACAAGTGTGAGCCACTGTGCTGACCAAGCTTACATTTTTGTGGAATATAAATAAACAAGTGATATATAGTGATCAGTGGTAAGTGCTATGGAGCAAAATAGGGTAAGGGGATAGATGTGTGTGCATGCATGCATGTGTGTGTGATGAGGGTGGTGGTGAATGGGTTGTGGTTATTTTATGATAGGGTGGTGTGGGAGACCAGAATATGCCACCCCAAAATATGAAGGATTTTTGAGCTAAAGACAAGAAGCAGATGCAGGAAAGCTCTCTGCCCTCCTTCTATTTGCCTAAAAGCAGGACATAGATTTACAAAGGCAAAAGGTATCCTGCCCTGCTACCCTTCTTCCAGGAAAAACAAAGATTAGCACTGAAGGTCTAACTTTGGACCCTTATCAGCCTGGAGATGGCACCAGAGGAAGCCGCATGAATAGGCCTTACTAGCCAGCCTATATCTGCCATTTATTTGCTTTCTTACGAGTTGCTGCCCCTAGAAACTCAAAATCCTTTTCCTTTTCCTTGTCACTTCTCTAAATATTCATTGTTCTTTGTTGACAATGCTACATAGGCTAGAATTCAAAGCCACCTCTTTGAGAACTACTCATTCTCTGGGTATGTTCCATGTATACATGAAATATACATGTTAAACTTCAGTTTGTTTTTCTCCCATCTTTTGCTACAGGGATCTTTTCCAATTAAAAACCTATGAAGGTTGAAGAAAATTTTATTTTATTCTCCTATAGTGGTCAGTGAAAGATTTGCCAAGGCCTGAAGAAAGTGAGAGAGTGAGCCAGGTTTCCTCTGCTTTGAATCCAGATATCTGCATTTGAACCTTCAAAGCCTTCAAACCCTCCACATGGAGTGGAAGGAACTTGCTATGAGGAACAAAGCAGTTGTGGTTGAAACTGAGGGACCATATCTTGGAGATTTTCTGTATCATGAGAACTTGCTCATTCTTTTTACACCTGCATCTTATTCCATTGTATGTGTGCACCACGATTGAATTAAGCAGGCTCTTCCTAATGGAGATTTCTGAGACATCTGTTCTTTTGTGATTGCAAACAATATTGCAGTGAGTAACCTTATCAGGTGGTTCTGTGCAATGTGCAAGTTTCTGTAGAATTAATTCCCAGAAGTGTTATTGCTAGGTCAAAGGTATGTGTGCCTGTATTTTCTTACAGATTATGCCAAACTGTAACTAACAAAGAAGGGGAATTATTTTTGGTCTGCTGCCAACTATATATTGATATATATATATATATTTTGAGACAGAGTTTCACTCTTGTTGCCCAGACTGGAGTGCAATGGCACAAACTTAGCTCACTGCAACCTCTGCCTTCTGGGTTCAAGCGATTCTCCTGCCTCAGCCTCTTGAGTAGGTGGGATTACGGGCCCCCGCTAAGGGAGGAGACCACCCCTCATATTGTCTTATGCCCAATTTCTGCCTCCAAAGGAAGAAGAAGTAAAAACTAAAAGGCAGAAATGAAATCCACAAGCAGACAGCCTGGTGCCACACCCTGGGCCTGGTAGTTAAAGATCGACCCCTGACCTAATTGGTTTTCTATAGATTACAGACATTGTATAGAAAAGTACTGTGAAAATCCCTGTCCTGTTCTGTTCCATTCTAATTACCGGTGCCTGCAGCTCCCAGTCACGTACCCTCTGCTTGCTCAATCAATCACAACCCTCTCACGTGGACCCCCTTAGAGTTGTGAGCCCTTAAAAGGGACAGGAATTGCTTACTCGGAGAGCTCGGTTGTTGAAGACGTGAGTCTTGCCAAAGCTCCTGGCTGAATAAAACCCTTCCTTCTTTAACTCGGTGTCTGGGGGGTTTTGGTCTGTGGCTTGTCCTGCTACATTTCTTGGTTCCCTGACTAGGAAGCGAGGCAATTAACGGAAGGTTGAGGCAGCCCCTTAGGCAGCTTAGGCCGGCCTTGTGGAGCATCCGTGAGGGAGACTTTGGCCAGCTTGAGTGACGTGGATCCTGAGAGCGCTTCCAGGTAGGCAATTGCCCCAGTGGAACACCTCACCAGAGCAGCGCATGGCAGGCCCCTGTGGAGGATCATCGCAGTGGCTGAACACTGGGGAACTGGCACTTGGAGTCCTG
>NW_016816304.1:0-1258 GCF_001698545.2 Rhinopithecus bieti
TCCAAGGTATTTTACTCTCTCTGTAGCAATTGTGAATGGGAGTTCACTCATGATTTGGCTACCTGTTTGTCCTTTTTGGTGTATAAAAATGCTTGTGATTTTTGCATGTTGATTTTGTATCCTGAGACTCTGCTGAAGTTGCTTATCAGCTTAAGGAGATTTTGGGTTGAGACAATGTGGTTTTCTAAATATACAAATATGTCATCTGCAAACAGAGACAATTTGACTTCCTCTCTTCCTATTTGAACACCCTTTATTTATTTCTCTTGCCTGATTGCCCCGGCTAGAACTTCCAATACTATGTTGAATTGGAGTGGTGAGAGAGGGCATCCTTGTCTTGTGCTGGTTCTTAAAGGGCATGCTTTCAGTTTTGCCCATTCAGTAGGATATTGGCTGTGGGTTTGTCATGAATAACTCTTATTATTTTGAGATACATTCCATTGATACCCAGTTTATGGAGAGGTTTTAACATGAAGCGCTGTTGAATTTTGTCAAAAGCCTTTTCTGAATCTATTGAGATAATCATGTGGTTTCTGTCATTGGTTCTGTTTATGTGATGGATTATGTTTACTGATTTGCGTATGTTGAACCAGCCTTGCATCCCAGGGATGAAGCCAACTTGATCATGGTGGATAAGCTTTTGGATATGCTGCTGGATTCAGTTTGCAAGTATTTTCTTGAGGATTTTCGCATCGATGTTCATCAGAGATACTGGCCTGAAATTTTCTTTTTTTGTTGTGTCTCCGCCAGGTTTTAGTATCAGGATGATGCTCGCCTCATAAAATGAACTAGGGAGGATTCCCTCTTTTTCTGTTGTTTGGAATAGTTTCAGAAGGAATGGTACCGGCTCTTCTTTGTGCCTCTGGGAGAATTCAGCTGTGAATCCTTCTGGTCCTTGGCTTTTTTTGGTTGGTAAGCTATTAATTACTATCTCAATTTCAGAACTTGTTATTGGTCTATTCAGGGATTCGAATTCTTCTTGGTTTAGTCTTGGGAGGGCATATGTGTCCAGATATATATTCATTTCTTTTAGATTTTCTAGTTTATTTGCCTAAAGGTGTTTATAGTATTCTCTGATGGTAGTTTGTATTTCTGTGGGTTCAGTGGTGATATCTCCTTTATCATTTTTTATTGTGTCTATTTGATTCTTCTCTTTTTTTCTTTTTGATTAGTCTGGCTAGTGGTCTATCTATTTTGTTAATCTTTTCAAAAAAACTAGCTCCTGGATTCATTGCTTTCTGAAGGGTTTTCGTGTCTC
>NW_016816304.1:5196-7367 GCF_001698545.2 Rhinopithecus bieti
GTTCACCAAGATAGACTATATTCTAGACAATAAAACAAATTGATAAATTTAAAACAATATAATTTATACAACCATTTCCCCAAACCAAAAATAAGTAAATTAAAAATCAATTATATAATAATATCTGGAAAATGCTTCAATAATTGAAAATTTAACAACACATTTCTAAAGAACAAATGGATCAAATAAGAATAAAAGAAAATTAAAATATTTTGAACTAAATGAAAATATAATAAACCAAAATTTGTGATACGTAGCTGAAGCAGTACCTAAAGAAAAATTCATATCAGTAAGCATAACAAAATAAAAATGCCTCAATTCTGCATTCTGTGTTTTGTAGGCAGAAGAAATACCTAATTAAAATTGTAGCTGAAGTAAAACAAAACCCAGAAAATCAGTAGAGAAAAAAATAAGAAAATCAAACCTGGCTCTTTGAGAAGATTGAAGGCAGTACTACAAACCCCACAGAAGTTAAAGAATAGTAAGTTAAACTACAAACAGCTCTATGTTCTTAAGTGTGACAACATAAACTAAATGGGCCAATCTATTGAAAGACACCAGCTATCAAAAGTCACTAAAGATGAAATTGATAACCAAAAAGTTCTATCTTTTTAAAAGAGATTTAATTTATGTTTATAGATTTTCCAAAAATGAAAACTCCAGACTCAGACAGTTGGAGAATTCTATCACTTAAGGAGTAACTATTATTATATACATACAATCTGTCCTAGAAAAGAAAACAGGAGCGAAACTCCTGAAGCCTTTTTTGAGGCCAGCCATTATCTTAATATGAATACCAAACATATTAGAAAGAAAAAATAACAATCCAATACCTTTGATATGCATAAGCCAACAACTTTTCACATGTATTAATAAATGGAACCCCGCAATACATTGAAAGAATAATAGGTTTATCTGAGGAATCCAAGTCTAGTTCAACAAGAAATAAGCAATACATATGATTTACTGTATTAACAGATTTTAAAAGCCATCTTAATTGATATAGAAAAGCATTTGACAAAATTCAACACCTAAGCAAACTAAGAATTTCCAGAAAACTAAAATTGAAGTAAATTGCTTTACCTATTAAAATGACAAAAGTCCTAGAGCTAATTTTACACTAAATGTTGAAAACTTTTGCTTTTCCCTTAATATCGAAAACAAGGCAAGGCTGTGCTCTTACCAGTCATACTCAACACATAATGAAAATACTAGGCACTGTGCTAATGAAAAAAAACAGTCATTCAGAATGGAAACATAGAAATAAAATTATCTTTATTCCTCAACTATGTGACCATCTGTGTTAAAAATAACAAACAAACATCACAGAAAAGCTCCTAGAATTAATAAATGAATAGTGAGTTTAGGAAAGTTGACAGACATAATATTATTATAAGTACAATTGGAATTTGAACTTTTTGAAAAGTGTCATTTACAATAGTACCCCTCAAATTAATTGTTTAGATAAAATCTAATGCAATTTTGAATGATCCATAAGCTAAAAAATTAAAACACTCTGATGAAAGAAATCCAAGAAAACCTTAATAACTGCAGGGAGACACTATATTCAGGAAGAAATAGTAATAGTTAAAGTGTGAATTATCCCCAGTATGTTCTATTTACTAAAAGAAATCTCACTTGAAATCTCTGAAGAGTTTTGTAAATATAGACAACTTACTCTAAAATGTATATGGGAAAGTAAGGGGACTAGAATAATCAAAATTATTAAGAAAAGAAGAGGAAACTTGGATGATTCAAACTACCTTATTTAGATACTGATAATAAAGCTACATTATTCATGACAACAGGGTACTGTCACAAGGATAGACATGTGTAAACAGAACAGCATAGATAGTCCAGAAATACATTAAAAAATATGGTCATTTAGTTTATGCAAATGTGCTGAGGCAATTTAGCAGAGAAAGGATAGACTTTTAATAAGCCATTCTGGTGCAATTGGACTTAGGTACTCAATTCAAAACAAATTAACAACTTCTTTAAAAAAATACCCTCTGAATCCATGCCTTGAACTTCAAACAAAATAAATTATAGATTATACCAAAACTATATCTTACTCAAAACTATCCCTTGACCCACACCTTATACCTTTTCAAATCTATTTACACAAAATTTCAGAATGGATTCATATGCCAAAATATAAAATATAAGAT
>NW_016816305.1:0-5317 GCF_001698545.2 Rhinopithecus bieti
CAAATGTTAATTGAAAAAATAAATAAATAAATATAAATAAATAAATAAATAAATAAATAAATAAATAAAATGCAAATGTAGGGGTTCTATTTTGAATATTGAAATCAAGGTCATTGGTGTTGTTTTTAACGTAAAACTGTGTACCATGAATCTCAGAATAGAGTTGCAGTGGTTCTCAATCAGGGTGATTTTCTCCCCAGAGGATATTTGGCAATGTCTGAAGATACTTTTTGTTGTCCAACTTAGGTAGGGGTATGGTACAGACATCTAGTGGGAAGAGATCAGGAATGCTTCTAAACATGCTACAGTGTACAAGACAGTCCTCACCCAACATACACACACACACTAAATTATGCACCCAAAAATGTCAACTGTGACAAGGTTGAGAAACCCTGGATTAATGTATGAAAGTTATAGTTTATCAGAAACTAATAATGAATAGAAGTTTGATAAATATTTGAAGCATTTGCTGTGATAGGCACTTGAACAAAATATAAGTTTTCATCCATGAAGTCTTAAAAATCAGAATATATTATGCCATTTAATATATGGAACATATATGGAATGTTCAGGTATATGTTCCATATACCTGAAAATGTGTGTATACCACCTAGAGATATTTGTAAAGAACTTTATTGGCCTAAGAGTTTCAACTGGCCATCTTGATTTTTTTCATTTCTAGTTATTCTAAATAGAAACAGATTCATTATAAAACTTTAGATCACGGTCCCAGGCTTCAAGTAGCTTACAATCGAGCTGAAAAGGTAAGACATGCATTCAAGAAAGTCTACTATTCAGGAGTCCTGTCTATCTCATTCACCCCTATATCTCTTGTGCTTGGCACAGCAGCTTGGAATACAAAATACTCAATAAATAGTCTTAAACGGAAATAAAACAACTAGGGAACAAGGTCCAAGAGTATAGGTTCAAGTAAAATATTAATAAATAATTAATGCTGTAGAATTGAGAGAAGGGAAAAATCTGTATAACTTTAGTAGTAAAAATAGGTCAGGAAAGTTTCCTTTAAAGAGGTAGATGTTAAATAAAATATAAAATTGTAGACAATATAAATATAAAAGTAGATAATTTGAAGTTCTAACTTCTGCTTGCTTAAGTTTAGTCATTCTCCCTTAAACTCTATGGTCTAGCTAATTGATCTGAAACTATATGGTCTGAACTAATTGAATTTCTCCCCAAAACATCATGTTCTCTATGACACTTAGGTTTTTATACATGTTGTTTTTTCTGTCTGGAACTGACTTTCCAACCTTATCCACCCCTTCCATCTTCTTTACGTGGTTAACTCCTACTCATCATTCAGGTCTCCACCAGATATTACAGTCTCTGGGAAATCCTCCATGAGCTCCACCAAGATTAGGTTAGGAGACTTTTTTATGTTCCAATAATACTTTCTACTTCAACTGCAGCCCTGGCCACACTGTATGATAATATTCTGTTTACATGTCAGTGTTCGCCATCGGTCAATAAGCTTGCCACGTGCAGGAAATGTGCCTTGTTCACCTTTGTATTTCAAATATCTACCACATTGCCTAGCACAGAGTAAGCATTCAGGAAATATTTGTTGGATTAAAAAAAATGAATAATATAGAACTAAGATGAGGAGAGATGATAGGACTATAAACATAATTTGGAAGTCAGTAAATCAGAGATGGTAGCTAATGCCAAGAGACTATGAGTTATCTAGAGAAGAGAGAAAACAGAAAACAGCCAAGGGCTAAATATTCACACTTCGATAATAACAACTAAGAAACATGAAAATAAATTAGAGTAAATAAAGAAAACAGAAGGAACAGTGGGAGATTCAGGAAGACAGATGGAATGGTATAGTATAATAGAAACCAAAGTTGGAATTTCAAGAGGATTCTGTCCCAAGCAGCAAAACCACAGGATGGAGAAAGGTGGTTATATTTCACATTTTTTTCCACAGTAGCAATAGTAATAGAAGCCTGATTGAAGGGATTAAGGAGTAAATTAAGCTAAAAAGGCAGAGACTTTGGCATGAGTCTTAGTCCAACTAGGAGAGAGAGAAAGAGAGAGAGAGAGACCACACAGTGATTTGAATAGAGGGAAGTTTAAGATAAAGAATGTTATATATAGGCCGGGCGCGGTGGCTCAAGCCTGTAATCCTAGCACTTTGGGAGGCCGAGACGGGCGGATCACGAGGTCAGGAGATCGAGACCATCCTGGCTAACACGGTGAAACCCCGTCTCTACTAAAAATACAAAAAACTAGCCAGGCGAGGTGGCGGGCGCCTGGAGTCCCAGCTACTTGGGAGGCTGAGGCAGGAGAATGGCGTAAACCCGGGAGGCAGAGCTTGCAGTGAGCTGAGATCCGGCCACTGCACTGCAGCCCCGGCGACAGAGCGAGACTCCGCCTCAAAAAAAAAAAAAAAAAAAAAAAAAAAAAGACTGTTATATATAACAGCAGATGAGAATAATGAGGGATTGATTAGAAAAAAGTAAGGTGACCTTTAAAGAATATAGGAATAGCAAAAATAAGGAGCAACTACTACTTCTAGGGTTGAAATAGAGTACCCAAGGAGAGCATTCCCACCCAACTCCAGCCGAGGGCTGAGATCTAGACCCTGTTGGAGTGGACACTACCATGAAAGATCAGTCACTGTGGCATTATGCTGGTGGAACTTGCTAGAAATTAATCCTTTGGGGCTTACTGGAAAATCACCCTCTAAGGAGCCTGGGAAAGCTAATCATGCCAATGTGTCTCATTTGGAAGCTGTCTGCTAGAATAATGCCTGAAGGGCAAGGAGTGTCAATGGAAACTGGGAAGTGAGCACTGAAGAAGTTGCCCATGGCATAGAAGCTGGGCAATGGGAAGCTTCCATATGCTTTACATGTCTGCAGGTAAAATCTCCAGTGAGAAAGACGGTAGAGAAACTTATGTCTTCGTGTGAGAGCCAGATTTTGTTGGGGGTGATAAACAAGTTTTAGGATAAAGTGAAATTTGCCTACAAAGAATCAGGGGCTTCACAAAGCACCTCACTAAGAAGAAAAAGAGAAAATATAGGACAACTGAGAGTAAAATGAAGTGGGGATGTATTGAATGAGTATTTGTATCTTGAAAGAGGTAACAGAAATAAGAGACTTGCATCTTCGTTGAATGGATATTGAAAATTTAAATGGAGGAAGTAATGGGATGGAACTAAAGATTACTGTCATAAAATTTTACAGCTAGGAGTACACTCACTTTATAGATATTTTTTAAAAGGTTAAAATATTAGGTGATTTTTCCACAGTTGTACAATTAATGAAGGAGCCAGAATTAGAACAAAAGTTTTCTGACCCTCACAGTATTACTCTTTCTACTGCATCATGCTGAAAAGGGCTATTTTGAGAGAAGTAAACTACTAATTAGCTCATCAGAATTTCAAAGGATACACACAAAATGCACTTTGATGATGTTAGCTCAGGTGGGAAGAAAGGTTACTCAAACTAAGAAATTCATGTCAAACACATTTGTAGAAAGATTTTAGTATTGTAATGCACTTTGAAGAAAGAGTAGGTACTTGAGGACTAGTGATTTAACTTTAACTATATCATTTAAAATGTAAAACGATAGGCTGGGCATGGTGGTTCTCACCTGTAACCCCAATACTTTTGGAGGCCAAGTCAGGAGGATTGTTTGAGCCCAGGAGTTCAAGACCAACCTGACCAACATAGTGAGACATTTCCTCTAAAAAAATCTTTAAAAATTAGTGGAGCATGATGGTGCACACTTGTAGTCCCAGCTACTCGGGATGCTGAGGTTGGAGGATGGCTTGAGCCTTGGAGGTCAAGGCTGCAGTGGGCCATGATCACACTGTGCCCAGCCTGAGCATCTCTTAAAGATGAAAAACGAATGCTGTGGCCAAGCTCTCTTCCTGGATGTGCAGAATCCATCCCAAGATGAGTGGAGTTGCAAAGGAAACCATCATGGTCCTGAAAAAGAGCCTAAACCAGGCTTGCTAAGTCTAAATTTGGAGCAGCAGAGACTCCCATTGATGTGAGTTCCTGGAGTATCACTTCCTAATTGGAGGTGAAACTCATTGAGAAGATAGATGACCACCTGACCCTCCTCTACAGGCTGGCAGACCCCAGATCTGGCTAGTCAAAAGCTTCTTGTTGACAACTGGGATTCTCCCAAGCCCGGTGACCTGCGACACCCAACAGCCTTCCCATGATCCTTCTGAACTGGAGCTTGTGCCAAAGTCACTTTCTCCAGTGTAAGACAGCTTTTTAACCACCCTAGAACTCTCTCGTAGTTGGTAAACCAAATGAAAACAATAAAACTTCTTTCTTTTTTTCTGCCATAAATAATACAGACAGACAGATAGGTGATTGAATAAAAGATATATATTTTAAATAGCTTTCTTAGTGCCTAGCAATAACCAATTAAAACAACATAAATTGGTGAGAGAAGACTTCTTTCAGAGGTCTTAACAGAGCCCTGATATTTACCAGCACTGTGGCCTTGAGCAAGCCATGAAATCTCTTGGAGTCTTAATTTCCTTACCTCTAAAATGAGCATAATAAATGCCTACTACACAGAATTCTTGTGAGAACTATAAATAATACATGCAAAGGTCTAGGCCAATGCTTAGCATATAATGGGTACAAAACAACATCGATCTATTTGAATTCCAGAAGAATTAACATTATTGAGTGAATTAAAATTTTAACAAGAAGTATGTAGAATCTTTGCAAAGAAAACTTCACTAAAACATATAAATGTGTAATTAAGTGAATCAAGAAACATGACAGTAGCCACTGAGTGGAAAAAATGTAAATAAATAAATAAAGCAAATGGAAAACAGAAAAAAAGCAGGGGTTGCAATCTCAATTTCAGGCAAAATAGAGCTTAAACCAACAAAGATCCAAAAAGACGAAGAAGGGCATTACCTATAAAGGGTTCAATTCAACAAGATCCTACTATCCTAAATCTCTATGCACCCAATACAGGAGCACCTAGATTCATAGAACAAGTTTTTAGAGATCTACAAAGAGACTTAGATTCACATAAAATAATGGTGGGAGGCTTCAATGCCCCCACTTACAGTATTAGACAGACTAAGGCAGAAAATTAACAAAGATATTCAGGACCTGAACTCAGCACCGGATCAAATGGATCTGATAGACACCTAAAGAAGTGTCCACCCAAAAACAACAGAATATACATTCTTCTCATTGCCACATGGCACATATTCAAAAATTTATCACATGATTGGATATAAAACATTGAATGACTTTTGTTTGTTTGTTTGTTTTTATTATACTTTAAGTTCTAGGGTACATGTGCACAA
>NW_016816305.1:5876-9295 GCF_001698545.2 Rhinopithecus bieti
CAGGCTGGAGTGCAATGATGCAATCTCGGCTCACTGCAACCTCTGCCTCCCAGGTTCTAGTGATTCTCCTGCTTCAGCCTCTCGAGTAGCTGGGATTACGGGCATGTGCCACCACCCCCTGGCTAATTTTTATATTTTTAGTAGAGATGGGGTTTCTCCATGTTAGTCAGGCTGGTCTCAAACTCCTGACTTCAGGTGATCCGCCTGCCTTGACCTACCAAAGTGCTGGGTTTACAGGCGTGAGCCACCATGTCTGGCCAAGTTCTTAAACCACCAATGATATTCTTCACAGAACTAGAAAAAATTTTTTTTAATTCATATGGAACCAAAAAAGAGCCCAAACATCCAAGGCAATTCTAACCAAAAAGAACAAAGCTGGAGGCATCATGTTACACAACTTTATATTACAGGGTTACAGTAATCAAAACAGTATGGTACTGGTGCAAGAACAGACACATAGATGAATGGAACAGAATAGAGAGCCCAAAAGTAATGACACACACCCACAATTATCTGATCTTTGACAAAGCTAACAAGAACAGGAAAAACCAAGATATAACTCCCTATTCAATAGATGATGCTGAGATAACTGTCTAGTCATATGTAGATGACTGAAACTGGACCCCTTCCTTGACTTAAATGTAAAACCCAAAACTGTGAAAACCCTGGAAGACAACCTAGGCAATAACATGCTAGACATAGGAATGGGCAAATATTTGGTGATGAGGATGCCAAAAGCAATTGCAACAAAAGCAAAAATTGACAAATGAGAACCAATTAAACTAAAGAGCTCTGCACAGCAAAAGAAACTATCAACAGAATAAAGAGACAACCTACAGAATGGAAGAAAATTTTTGCAAATATGCATCCAACAAAGGTCTAGTACCCAGCATCTATAGGGAACTTAAACAAAATTACAAGAAAAAAAACATTGAAAACTAAGCAAAGGACAAGAATGGGCACTTTTCAAAAGAATACAGACATGTGGCCAACAGGCAAATGAAGAAAAGCTCAATATCACTGACAATTAGAGAAATGCAAATCAAAACCACAATGTGATACCATCTTGCACCAGACAGAATGGCTATTACTGAAAAATAACTGGTGTGGGAGAGGTTGCAGAGAAAAAGGAATGTTTATATACTGTTGGTGGGAATAAAATTAGTTCAGCCATTGTGGAAAGCAGTATGGCAATTACTCAAAGACCTAAATACAGAAATAACATTTGGCCCAGCAATCCTTACAGCAAATATACCCAAAAGAATATAAATTGTTCTATCATAAAGACACATATACATGTATGTTTATTGAAGCACTATTCACAATAGCAAAGAGAGTGAATCAACCTAAATGCTCATCAATAGTAGACTGGATAAAGAAAATGTGGTAGATACATACCATGGAATACTATGCAGCCATAAAAGAGAACAAGATCATGTCCTTTGCAAGAATATGGATGAAGCTGGAAGCCATTTTCCTTAACAAACTAATGCAGGAAGAGAAACCCAAATACCGCATGTTCTCACTTATGAATGGGAGTTAAATGATGAGAACTCATGGACACATAGAGGGGAACAACAAACGCTAGGGCCTATTGGAGGGTGGAAGGTGGAAAGAGGGAGAGGATCAGAAAAAAATAACTAATGGATACTAGGCTTAATACCTGGGTGATGAAATAATCTGTACAATAAATCCCTATGACACAAGTTTACCTATATAACACAACTGCACATGTACCCCTAAACTTAAAATAACAATTTTTTAAAAAAGGAAACATGACAGTAGTCACTAAGTAGTATAAAAGTTAAATAAATAAATAAATAGAAACATGACAGGTTGAGTGCAGTGGCTCATGCCTGTAATCCCCGCACTTTGAGAGGCCGAGGTGGGAGGATCACTTGAGGCCAGGAATTTGAAATGAGCCTGGGCAACACAGCAAGACCCCATCTGTAAAGAAAAAAGAAAGAAACATAACATACACAGCACAACAATTGCAGTCAATACCCTCAATGTAAAATATGAGAGTGGAGAAGAAAACATGACAAAATTTTCTAAAGTTTCTCTGAAAAAACAAATAGAAGATAATGGCTTAAAAATGAAAAAGAGAAAAAAATCTTATGTGTGAAAGCTAGCCTTGTCAGATATTAAAATTTAATGTAATCTACAATGATTAAATTAAAATAATATTGGCACCAGATCAATGGAACAGAATAGACAGTGAAGAAACAGACCTTAGTATAACACTTTAATAGATGGCAAAGAGAGTATAATGCAACAATTGTGAAAGTAAAGATATTTAATAAATAATGTTGGAACAACTGATTGGCTATTTCATAAACAATCCTCTCATATCATATAAATTCCAGCTGGATAAAAAGTAGTTAAATTTTCTTAATACAAAAAATCAAATTATAAAAATTTAAAATAGTAGAAAAAAGGTTGATTATGTAATAAATTTCAGGATGAGGGATCACTTTCTAAGTTTAGGAACAATGGGAAATAAATTATAAAATAAAACAATAGATAGGATCGAATTTTATAAACTCTTCATCATTAACAACATAAATCAAATTTTAAAAAGAACAAAATTGGAAAAATTACCTGCAACAAATATTACAGAAAGGTGGCTACAGTTTTAATATATAAATAGTTCATACAAATTGATAAGAAAAATACAAAAACTCCCGTATATAAATGAATAAAGGACATAAGTAATTAGATGATTCACAGGAGATAAAATATAAATGGCTAATGAAAAAGTAACATGTTTAATTTCACCAGATCAAAGAACTTCAACTAAAAATAGACAATAACGATTTTACCTAATCTGTTAGAAACATATGTATGATGGTTTCGTGATAAAGCACTTTCACACACTACTGGAAGAAATAATAAAATTAGTGGGACACAGTGGCATACCTTGTAGTTCCAGCTACTGGAGCAGGAGGATTACTTGAGCCTAGGAATTCAGGGATGCAATATGCTGTGATCTTGTGTGTGAATAGCCACTCCACTCCAGCCTGGGCAACATAGTAAGATCTTGTCTCTGAAAAAAATTAGTGGGAGTATAAATTAGTATATTTCTGAAAAGTAATTTGGTATTACTTTTGGAGAGCTTTTAAAAATGTTCATATTAGGCCAGGCACGGTGGCTCACACCTGTAATCCCAGCACTTTGGGAGGCCAAAGTGGGTGAATCAATTGAGGTCAGGAGTTCAAGACCAGCATGCCCAACATGAAGAAATACCATCTCTACTAAAAAATACAAAAACTAGCCAGGCGTGGTGGCGCACCTGTAGTCTCAGCTTCTTGGGAGGCTGAGGCAGGGGAATCACTTGAACCTGGAAGGCAGAGGTTGCAGAGAGCCAACATCACACCACTGCACTCCAGCCTGGTCAACAGAGCGAGACTCCATCTCAA
>NW_016816305.1:9870-18735 GCF_001698545.2 Rhinopithecus bieti
ATTTTTATATTAAAAGGACAAACATGCTTACTGTTAAAAATATATTTAAAAGTTCAGAATATTAAAATTGAAAAGTAAAAGTTTTCTTTCCTCATTCCCTACTATACCTCAAATATTCTTACTGTATAGCTACCTGTGCATGCTTTCAAGCATTTTAAATATACTCACAAAACTGTATTATTTTATACTAATAAAAATTTTTTAAAACACGGGAGTTCTTATGCAAATATGTGTCTCTAAAATGGCTGATAAAATATTACCTTACCATAAATAATATAATTTTTTTAGAAAAACTTGTAATCACAATACTGTCTTCATGAAATATTGTTGTGCACCTCTGAGTTATTCTACATGCTTAAAATATTACCATATAGAACAGATTAGTATCGGTCATTGCTGTTCAGAAGTTTATAATCTATATTTCTATTGCTTCAGAGTATAGTATTTAATTATTTTTAGAGCAAGATCTATAAAATCAGTAATTACTGACAAAAGTAAAAAAAAGTATTCATTGAATTAACTTTGCATAGCCAAGACAGCTGGTTTGTGTAGGTTCTGCCACTGTTAATAATTACATGTGTGATTTTGAGCACTTAAGAATTTTGACCTCATCTTCATCTGTAAAATGTGAGGGGTTTTGATTAGGTCATTTGTTTTTTTACTTGTTTGTGGTTTGTTTTTTGAGACAGAGTCTCACTCTGTCACCAAGGCAGGAGTGCAATGGTGTAATCTCGGCTCATTGCAACCTCCAATTCCTGAGTTCAAGTGATTCTCCTGCCTCAGCTTCTTGAGTAGCTGGGAATACAGGCATGTGCCACCATGCTGGGCTAATTTTTGCACTTTTAGTAGAGATGGGGTTTCGCCATGTTGGCCATGTTGGTCTCAAACTCCTGACTTCAAGTAGTCCACCCGCCTTGGCCTCCCAAAGTGCTAGGATTACAGGTGTGAGCCACTGTACTCCTCCAATTAGATCATTTCTAGCATCACATCTAGCTTTACATTTTCTACATTTTGTGAATCACACAGCTGAATTCTACCAGAGGTACAAAGAATAGCTGGTACCATTTCTACTGAAACTATTCAAAAACATTGAAAAGGAGGAACTCCTCCCTAACTCATTCTATGAGACCAGCATCATCCTGATACCAAAAACTGGCAGAGATACAACAACAACAAAAAACAAAACTTCAGGCCAATATCTTCGATGAACATTGATGCAAAAATTGTCAGTAAAATACTGGTAAATCAAATACAGCAGCACATCAAAAAGCTTATCAACCACAATCAAGTTGGCTTCATTCCTGGGATGCAAGGTTGGTACAACATATGCAAGTCAATAAATGTGATTCATCACATAAACAGAACTAAAGACAAAAACCACATGATTATCTCAATAGATGAAGAAAGGCCTTCAATAAAATTCAACATCCCTTCATGTTAAAACCTCTCAATAAACCACATATTGAAGGAACATGCCTAAAAATAATAAGAGCTATATATGTCAAACCTACAGTCAATATCATACTGAATAGGCAAAAGGTAGAAGCATTCCCCTTGAAAACTGGCAAAAGACAAGAATGTCGTCTCTCACCACTCCTATTCAACATAGTATTGGGAGTTCTGGCGAGGGAAATCAGGCAACAGAAAGAAATAAAGGGTATTCAAATAGGAAAAGAGAAAGCCAAACTATCTTTGTTTGCAGATGCCATGATTCTATATCTAGAAAACCCTGTTGTCTCAGCCCAAAAGCTTCTTAAGCTGATAAGCAACTTCAGCAAAGTCTCAGGTTACAAAATCATTGTTCAATATTCACTAGCATTCCTATACACTAACAGCAGGCAAGCAGAGAGCCAAATCACAAATGAACTTTCATTCATAATTGCTACAAAAACAACAAAATACCTAGGAATACAGCTAACAAGGAAAGTAAAGGACCTCTTCAAGGAGAACCAAAAACTACTGCTCAAAAAAATTAGAGAGGACACAAACAACTGGAAATACATTTCATGCTCATGGATAAGAATCAGTATCATGAAAATGGTAAGACTGCCCAAAGCAATTTATAGATTCAATGTTATTAATTGAAGAGTTCCATAAAACTACCATTGACATTCTTCACAAAATTAGAAAAAAAAAACTACTTTAAAATTCATATTGAACCAAAAAAAAAACCCAAATAGTCAAGATGATTCTAAACAAAAAAAAAAAAAAAGAAAAGAAAGCTGAAGGAAGCATGCTACCTGACTTAAAACTATACTACAAGGCTGCAGTAACCAAAACAGCATGGTACTAGTACAGGAACAGACACATAGACTAATGGTAGAGAATAGAGAACTTAGAAATAATACCACAAACCTACAACCATCTGATCTTTGACAAACCTTACATAAACAAGCAATGGGGAAAGGACTCCTTATTTAATAATTGATGCTGGAAGAACTGGCTAGCCATACGCAGAAAATTGAAACTGGACCTCTTTCTTATACCTTATACAAAAATTAACTGTAGATAGTTTAAAGAAAGACTTAAATGCAATAACCAAAACTCCTACATATATAAAGAAGAAAATCTAGGCAATGCTATTGCACTAACAAAGATTCTAAAACAAAAATGCCAAAAGCAATTGCAACAACAGCAAAAATTGACAAATGGGATCTAATTAAACTAAAATCTCTTGCACAATAAAAGAAACTATCATCAGAGTGAAGAGATAACCTACAGAATGGGAGAAAATTTTTGCAATCTATCCATCTGACAAAGGTCTACAAAGAGCATAAAAAAAATTACAAGAAAGAAAACAACCCCATTAAAAAGTGGACAAAGGAAATGAACTGACACTTCTCAAAAGCAGACATTTATGTGGCTAACAGGCATATGATAAAAAACTCAACATCACTGATCATTAGAGAAATGCAAATCAAAACCACAATGAGATACTATCTCATGTCAGTTGGAAGACAGTGTGGCGATTCCTCAAAGACCTAGAGGCAGAAATACCATTTGACCCAGCAATCTCATTACTGAGTATATACCCAAAGGAATATAAATAATTCTATTATAAAGATACATGCACACATATGTTCATTGCAGCACTATTCACAACAGCAAAGACATGGAATCAACTTAAATGCCCATCAATGATAGACTAGATAAAGAAAATGTGGTACATATACACTGTGAAATAGTTTTATAAAAAGAAATGATATCATGTCGTTTGCAGAAACATGGATGTAGTTGGAAGCCATTATCCTCAACAAACTAAAGCAGGAACAGAAAACCCAACATCACATGACAACACTGTAACTGTGGTATGTAAACCACTCTTACCCTAACTAGAAAGACTAAACAATAAACCAGTAAAAAAAATAATAACTACAACTTTTGAAACCTGAGACAGTACAAGAAGATATAAATAGAAACAACAAAAAAGTTAAAAAGCAGGGGACAAAGTTAAGGAGAGTTTTTATTTTGTTTTGCTTGTTTGTTTGTTCATGTAAATAGTATCAAGTTGCTATCAGGTTAAAATAATGGGTAGCAAGATAGTATTCCCAAGACTCGTCAGAAGCTCAAACCAAGAAACACACAAAAAAAATACAAAAAATTAAAAGCAAGAAACTAAATAATATCACCAGAGAAAATCACCTTCACTAAATGAAGATAGGAAGAAAAAAAATAAGAGACTAGAAAACAACCAGAGAACAAATAACAAAATGGCAGGAGTAAGTTCCTACATATTAATAATAACATTGAATGTAAACAAACTAAACTCACCAATCAAAAGACATAGACTGACAGAATGGATTTAAAAAAAACCATTTACCTGTTTCCTGCAAGAAACAGACTTCACCTAAAAACATGCACACAGACTGAAAATAAAGGGATGGAAAAAGATATCATATGTGAACGGAAATTTTTTAAAAGCAGGAGTATCTATACTTATATCAGACAAAATAGATTTCCAGACAAAAACTATAAGAAGAGACAAAGGCAGTCACTATATAATGATAAAGGGGTCAATTCATCAAGAGCATAAGACAATTTTAAATATATATGCACCCAACACTGGATCTCCCAGATATATAAAGCAAGTATTAATATTATTAGAGCTAAAGAGAGAGATAGGCCCCAATACAATAAGAGCAGCAGATCTTCCAAAAAATAAACAAAGAAACATCAGCCTCAATCTGCAATATAGACCAAGTGCATCTAATAGATATTTACAGAATATTTCATGCAATGATTGCAGAATACACAAGTTTTTCCTCAGTACATGGATCATTCTCAAGGATAGACCATATGTTAAGTCACAAAACAAATATAAAACATTCAAAAATGGAAATAATATCAAGCATTTCCTCTGTCCACAATGGAATAAAGCTGGAAATTAATAACAATAAAAATTTTGGAAACTATGCAAATACATTGAAGTTAAACAACATGCTCCTCAATGACCAGTGGTCAACGAAAAATTAATGAAGAAAATTTTTAAAAATTTTGAAACTAATAATAATGGAAACAGTACAAAACCAAATTTATGGGATACAGCAAAAGCAATACTCAGAGGGATGTTTATAGCTAAAAGTGACCACATAAAAAAAACTTCAAATAAACTAACAATTCACTTTAAAGAGCTAGAAAAACTAGAAAAAAAAACAAAACCCAAATTTAGTAGAAGAAAAGAAATAATAAAGATCATAGCAGAAATAAATGAAATGGAAATGGAGAAACAATACAGAAGATAAATAAAACACAAGGTTGATTTTTTTGAAAAGTTAAACAAAATTGACAAGCCTTTAGCCAGACTATGAAGAACAGAAGATTCAAATAGATAAAATCAGAAATGAAAAAGGAGACATAACAACTGACACTGCAGCTATTCAAAAGATAATTAGTGGCTACTATAAACAACTATATTTCAATAAATTGGAAAATCTAGAAGACATAGACAAATTCCCAGACACATACAACCTATGAAAAATAAAACAGGTAGAAATCCAAGACTTAGAAAGACCAATAACAGGTAACAAGATTGAAGTCATAATAATAAGTCTCTCACTAAAGAAAAGCTCAGGAGCCAATGGTTTCATGCTGAATTCTGCCAAACTTCTAACTAATACCAATAATGCCAAACTAATACCAATACTACTCAAACAGTTTTTTAAAAATAGAGCACAGGGGAATACTTCCAAACTCATTCTGCAAGGTCAGTAGTACCCTCATACCAAAACCAGACGAAGACGCATCATAAAAAGGAAACTACAGGCTAATATCTCTGATGAATATTAATGCAAAAATCCTCAACAAAATATTAACAAACTGATTTCAACAATAAATTAGAAAGATAATTGATCATGACCAGTATCATTTATTCCTGGGATGCAAGCAGAGTTAAATATGTGCAAATCAATCAGTGTGATACATTATATCAATAGAATGAAGGATAAAACAATCTGATCATTTTAATTGATCCTGAAAACATTGATAAAATTCAACATCCCTTCATGATAAAACCCTCAAAACTAGGAATAGAAGAAATAAATGTCAACATAATAAAAGCTATATATGACAGACCCACAGCTAGTATCCCACTGAATAGAGAAAAACTGAAAGACTTTTCTCTAAGATCTAAATATGACAATAATACCATTTTCACCACTGTTATTCAACATAGTACTGGAACTCCTAGTAAAAGCAATCAAACAAGAGAAAGATATAAAAGGCATCAAAATTGGAAAGGAAGAAGGTGGATCACTTGAGCTCAGGAGTTTGAGTCCGGCCTGGGCAACATAGTGAGACTCCCTCTCTACAAAAAATACAAACATTAGCCAGGCATGGTGGCACACACCTGTAGTCCCAGCTACTCAGGAGGCTGAGGCAGGAGAATTGCTTGAGCCTGGGAGGTGGAGGTTTCAGTGAGTCGAGATTATACTATTGCACTCCAGCATGGGAGACAGGAGTAAAACACTATCTCAAAAAAAAAAAAGTACAAAAGATTTGAATAGACGTTTCTCAAAGAAAACATACAAATGGCAAACAGACATGAAAATGTGCTCAACATCATGGATCATCAGAAAAATGTGAATGAAAACTACAATGGGATATCATCTTACCCCAGATAAAATGACTTTTATCCAAAAGTCAGGCAATAGAAAATGTTCACGAGGATGTGGAGAAAAGGGAACCCTTGTACACCATTGGTGGAAATGTAAATTTACATTTACATTTGGAATGGAAATGTACAACCACTATGAAGAATAGTTTGGAGAGTCCTCAAAACTAAAACTTGAGGTACCATATGATCCAACATCCCCACTGCGGGTATATACCCCCACCCAAAAAATAAATATATATATTGAAGAGACATCTGCACTCTTATGTTTGTTGCAGCACTTTTTAAAATAGCTAAGATTTGGAAGCAACCTAAATGTCCACCAATAGATGAATGGATAAGGAAAATGTGATACATATACACAATGGAGTACTATTCAGCCATAAAAATAATGAGATCATGTAATTTGTAACAGCGTGGATGAAACTGAATATTATTATGTTAATGAACTAAGCCAGGCACATAAAGACAAACTTCACATGTTCTTACTTATTTGTGGGATCTAAAAGTTAAAAAAAAAAAAATAGATTTCATGGACATAGAGAGTAGAAGAATGGTTACCAGAGGCTGGGAAGTGTAGTGGGGGGCTAGCAGGGAGGTGAGAATTGTTAATGAGTACCAAAAAACAAAAATAAAAGAATGGTCTCTCTGCCCAGGTAGGTCCAGCAGTGTTGGACACACACATCCCACTAGTGGTTGGGGTCACTGGCATTGGTTGAATATCACCTCCAGCATTGGCCATGACCATGGGTGAGATTTGGCACCCAGAGCCTCCAGGGGCCTCAGCTTATTGTGCACTGCCCCATGTGCAGCTGTGCAACCCAGGCCCTGATGGGCACTGTGGCCTCTGCCCCAGTGTGGCCACTCATGTGGTCTAGCCCCTGGGTCTGGCCTTCAACCCCTAAACCTGTCTTCTCTCTACAGGAAACTGGTCCTCTCACACCTGAGCCCATCACTGCCAGGTCTGTGAAAAGGGGAGACTCAGCTGGCTCTGTTTTCGAATAAAACTGTTTGTCTAAAAGAAAAAATTGAAAAAAATGGATAAAACCTACTATTTGATAACACAACAGGGTGACTATAGTCAATAATACGTTAATTGTACAGTTTAAAATAACTTCACGGATGTAATTGGATTGTTTATAACCTAAAAGATAAGTGCTTGAGAAAATGGATGCCCCATTCTTCATGCTGTGTTTATTTTACATTTAATGCCTATATGAAAACATCTCATGTACTCCATAAATATATATGTATACCTACTCTGTATTCACACAAATTAAAAAATAAAAGAAAAGTGTAAACCAAAATAAAGTTCTAAGCCCCGCAACTATCTAAACAGACCCCTCTTCTTAGTTGAAGGCATTCCAAAATCAACCTGATAAACTGGTTTTGGTCATGATGGGAAGTGAGGGAGGTGTATAAGACACGACTCACAGTTGACCAGCATACACATCAACAAAGACCTTAAGAATGATAGAACAGACTCTTTAAGTCTAATAAAAAAACATTTACAATCTATTTTCTCTGAAGTGTGCTACCTGGGGGCTTCATCTACATGATAAAACCTTGGTCTCCACAACCCCTTATTATAATGCAGACACTCCTTTCTGTTGATTCCAGGTCTTCATATAATAACTCTTTCAACCAATTGCCAATCAGACAATCTTTTAATCCACCTATCACCTGAAAGCCCAGACTTCCAGTTGTCCCACCTTTCCAGACAAAACCAATGTACATTTTACATGTATTGATCGATGTTTTATGTCTCCCTAAAATGTATAAAACCAGTTGTAGCACAACCACCTTTTGCACACGTCGTCAGGACCTCCTGAGACTGTATCATGGGCATGTCCTTAACTTTGGCAAAATAAGCTTCTAAATTGATGGAGACTTGTCTTAGATACTCTTTATTTTACAAACTGGTAACCATGAAGGAACTCTGAGTAGAGGTTCCCCTGACCTTTGTCAAATCTCCTATGCATGCTTGGTAACAGTTTGAGCTATCGTTATTGCTCAATCTAATAGAAAAAATGTACTGGCTTTGGAGGCCCTCCTACAGAGAATCTCTGGTCTCCCAAAATTTTGTTAGAATCTGAGATTTATTTTGTTGTATGACTCCTTTTCTGGAGTTGTACTTTTTTCCAACAAGGAAGGTGAGTTTTCCTGATTCCATATAACAATGGAAAGCAGGCAACTCCCTCTGGAGTTTCAGCTCGCCTCCAACATGGAAGATGAGTTTGAGGTTTTTTCACTTCTAAAATAGTACAGAGCAGTCTTATGGATGGGCCCCATTCCTAGATAAGCAGCTTAGTTCGGTTTTTCTGTCTTGAAAGTTCTCCTTAATGACTAAATGTTAAAACTGACAACCAACTGGTTTTAATTTCTTACCATTAGAGTACTCGGCAATCACATTGTTTGTTTTGGTTATTCTCCCTTTGGATTTGGCCAACTCTACCCAACTTGGTCAAATCTAAATGAGAATTCCAAATTATGGGGAATAAGGCTTCCGAATTGGCTAAAATTCCTCACAGTTGTAGGATAAAACAGAAACAAAACAAATCATGTACTTGGTTTCTCCATTCACTTCCTTTCTTTAAAAAAAAAATGTTCTTTCAATTACTTTTCTTCTGCCCTATTCCTCCCTCCAATTTTGCCATCTTCAGTACAAAGTTAAAAATCTAGAGAGGGCTTCTAATGCTCAGACACCTTAAAGAACTCAGAATAAAGGTGCCATTCATGCCCCTTTTGTGGTGTTC
>NW_016816305.1:19653-21670 GCF_001698545.2 Rhinopithecus bieti
GTGGCCTTTTCTAAAGACAAAGAGAGTCATCCCCTTTTGGGTATCCCATTTGGTTTCCAGTTCAGAGGTGCATTTCAAAGGCTCTTCTCCATTGTTTTTTCCTCCTGAAATTAAGGTCAGTTGGTTTGTCTGCACATTTGCATGAGGAACTGAACTGTAATTTGCATAGACAAATGAGAGACTGAGTTACTTGGCTTCAAAAAGAAAGGGGATTTAGCCCCTCCCAGCCAAAAGGCACCCCTGGGTGACTGGGGACTGAGTGGGAGTGTCTGAGGGTTGACCCCCGCCCCCTGCCCCCCTGCCACAAGGTGAAGTGGCCCTACAAGGAACCAACAAAATTTGTTTTAAAAGGCCTTGTCTGGAAAATGCGTATAAGAGCTGATCACTAGGCATTTTGAGCGCTCTTGGAGGTGGTAAACCTCTGGTGAGAGAAATTGCGACATGTAAGAGGGCAGAAATGACTCAGTGGTGAAACACTGTGGAATCCTACTCACAATCAGAACACATTAATACACACAAACACACACAGACACACACAGACACATACACACACACACAGACACACAAACACACACCCGTAGGCCACAACTCAGGTCCTCTTTTTTAGAAAACAAGGTGAGAAACAATCTAAGAATGAAGAAAGAGGCTGGGCATGGTAGCTCACACCTGCAATCCCAACACTTTGGGAGGCTGAGGCAGGAAGATCACTTGAGGTCAGGAGTTCGAGACAAGCCTGGCCAACATGGTGAAACCCCGTTTCTACTAAATATACAAAAATTAGCCAGGCGTGGTGGTGCATGCTTGTAGTCCCAGCTACTCAGGAAGCTGAGGAAGGAGAATCACTTGAGCCCAAAAGGCAGAGGTTGCAGTGAGCCAAGATCATGCCACTGCACTCCAGCCTGGGTGACAGAGCAAGACTCCATCTCAAAATAAATACATACATAAATACACAAAAATGAAGAAAGAGAAGGAGAATGATCCTCTTTTTGGTAACTCATTGATATTATGGTGCCTCTACTTGCAAGTGTGTGGGTAAAATGGAAAAGTTTGAGGGCATTTCAGGTTTTTTAGTACTCCAGTTGATTACATATTATGGTCTGCTATACACATTTTAAACTGATGAGTAAATTACATCCAGGAAAAATTCAAAGCCCAAAGATCAACCTGCAGCTATAGAGTTCCTAAGCGCTCTATTTCTCTATTTTTTTTTCTGCCTGCTATAAATCTGTTGTTACTTTTCTACTGAGGTAAAAACCACTGCTTGGATCCAACTGTTTTCTTTGTGTTTATTTTTTGTTTTTGTAAAGCAATGAGTTTGTATTAATATATAATGGCTAGAGTTCTGAAGTAAAATATATGAGATCCTTGTATGAGTGTGTATGTGTGGGTTTATGTATACATGCATGTATTTTGTTGTGTGTTGTGGCCACAAGGTACCAAATTGGATTAAAGTTAAGGAGTATTCATAAATTAAGTAAGTGATAATCCCAAATGCTTTTCAAGTTCATGTGACTTAAGTAAAATTTTCTATAAATAAGCCAAATATAATATTATTGGTAAAGTAATATTAGAAATGTCTTAAGAATTGTCAACATTTGTAGTTGCATTTCTTGATGAAGCAGCTTCATTCTTATGCTTGCCAAAAACTATAAAATATCAAAATTTGGCATAAGGGTTATAAAACCAAAAACATAGCCCCAAACAGAATGATCTTTGCTTGTGTAATTTTTGATAAGTAAGACAATTAATATTGTTGGTTCAATGAAAAGAGCTAACTTCTGAATTATTGGTAAAATACCCATATACTTCACCTCAAGTTTCTTATGTAGGTAAAAATCTGAAATTTATAGGCTATAAAAATATTTAACAGGGAAATAATTTTAAATAATGACTAACACTGTTTTCATAAATAATCTAGGTAAACCATTAAAAATAAATAAATTTGTCAAGAAAATATAATGGAATAAATGCTCATAAATACACTTGTAATATAATCTATGTTAATAGATATTTATTA
>NW_016816305.1:23708-26988 GCF_001698545.2 Rhinopithecus bieti
ACCACAGATTTGTTTTGTGCTTATTGTGACAAAGGGGTTTTTCTTTTTTTTTTTTTTTCTTTCTAGTTTAGAGACGATTCCAAACTTCTAAAAATATACAGGCAGCCAGGTGCTGTGGCTCACACTTGTAATCCCAGAGCTTTGGGAGGCCAAGGCAGGCAGATCGCCTGAGTTCAGAAGTTCAAGACCAGCCTGACCAACATGGCGAAATTCTGTCTCTACTAAAAACACAAAAATTAACCAGGGGTGGTGGCGTGCATCTGTAATCCCAGCAACTTGTGAGGCTGAGGTAAGAGAATCACTTGAACCCGGGATGTGGATGTTGCAGTGAGCCAAGATCGTGCCACTGCACTCCAGCCTGGGAGACAGTGAGACTCCATCTCCAAAAAAAAAAAAAAAACATATATATATATATACACACACACACACACATTCATATATATATACACACACATACATATATATATATATACACACACACACACATACAGACAAAACTAAATGAATAAAGAGAAAATCAAAAGGTGAGAAATTAGAAACCTTTGATTCCTTGGTTATTATTATCTGTACAGTGTAAAATGAAATTAAAGAATAATGCTGAGGCTGGGCGGAGTGACTCATGACTGTAATCCCAGCACTTTGGGAAGCCGAGGTGGGCGGATCACCTGAGGTCGGGAGTTTGAGACCAGCCTGACCAACAGGAAGAAATGCCATCTTTACAAAAAACACAAAATTAGCCAGGCGTGGTGGGGCATGCCTGTAACCCCAGCTACTTGGGAGGCTGAGGAAGGAGAATCGCTTGAACCCAGGGGGCTGAGGTTGCAGTAAACCGAGATTGCACCATTGCACTCCAGCCTGGGCAACGAGAGCAAAACTCTGTCTAATAATAATGATAGTAATAATGCTGAGTTGGACCTTGATGCTAGACAGAGCTCAGATTTAAATCAGTCTGAGTTGGCCGGGCGCGGTGGCTCAAGCCTGTAATCCCAGCACTTTGGGAGGCCGAGACAGGCGGATCACGAGGTCAGGAGATTGAGACCATCCTGGCTAACACGGTGAAACCCTATCTCTACTAAAAAAATACAATAAACGAGCCGGGCAAGGTGGCGGGCACCTGTAGTCCCAGCTACTCGGGAGGCTGAGGCCGGAGAATGGCGTAAACCTGGGGGGCAGAGCTTGCAGTGAGCTGAGATCCAGCCACTGCACTCCAGCCTGGGTGACAGAGCGAGACTCCATCTCAAAAAAATAAAAAAATAAAATAAAAAATAAATCAGTCTGAGTTTACACCACCAGCCTGAAAGCTGCACCCCAAGGGGAGAATTATGCAGGGCAACAGAAAGTAACTCTCAAACCTGTGGTTACCAAGAAGATAGTCAATGTGAGGGAAGGGCAAAACCAACCATAGAATATAATGTAAAGAAATTGTTCCATTTTGTAGTTTTGCGTCATCCACTTCCTGAGAATCCTTTAATAGAATGTAAAAATAACTACTTTAAGGGCAGTATCTTATATTTTAAATGCTACAGAATGAAAGAGCATGTTTGGGTTGTTACATGTGTAATAGCTTACTATTAGACAATCACTGATGATTATATGTGATCCAGATGAAGGCCAGGTTATTTGTGAGAGAACAATCAGCCCAGTGGATTGGATGAATGCCACTTAAGGTCTGTTTACCCTGAGAAGGGGATTTCCCACCTCTCTCTATAAAATACCAAGTGGAGCATCCCAGAAGAAGTAGCTGATATTCCTTATATGCAAGCCATGTGGGACTGGCTTTATGGTAACTAAGATATGTTTCCACTGAATATGCCTATTACACAGATCATGGTAAAAGCTGTGGTTAAGGGGGCCCCTTCTATATGGGCACCCTGGATGACATTGCGTCTGCCGAATCAAACAACTGTTTAAGAAGCCTTATCAAATTTTCTGTCCTTCACGGGTCTTACAGATGTTAATAGAACATTACAGTAATTGACAACAACAAAAAAGGGAAAGGCAAAAGGGAGTCAAAGGACTCATTCCAGAATGGTGGAAATCATTAGATGTTTATTAAGAAATGAAATGAAATGAAAATTGATGGAGTTACGGCAAAGGTCTTTACAACACTATCAAAGGTTGGGTGAAACAAAGGGAGTCCCTGCTGGGTCTCCCTACATTAAAAGGTTCCACATCACTTTCCTACATTTGCCCCATGTTGGAGAAATTTAAGAAAAAAACAAAAGGGAAAAGGTATAGTGAGCAAGCTAACATTATCTGGGGCAAAGTTGAGGTGAGTTAAGGTAAAGATTGACAAATGGGATTGAGTCTCTTCGTTCAACTCCATGCTGGGAATCCAAATCTTTTCCACCAGAAATGGTAAAATGGTCTGGTAGTAGAGAAGAAAAGTTCCTGGGACCAAAACATAAAAATGTAAAGACTGATAGGATTATGAAATTTGAGACGCTTAAACAGGCTTTCTGTAAGGAAGTTGTGACTCCTTTACCTAAATTTCCTATGAAAATGGGAATTGTATCTCACTAGGGGATGTTTTCCCTATCTAGTACCATGAAACTGAAGGCATGTAAATCTGACCTTTGAGAAATGTTCATTGGATACACTAAATGGGAACTAGTAAGATTGCCTGAGACTACAGAATATAGGGTGGAAGCTAGAGTGCTGGTCAGGACAAATCCTTCATTTGATAGCTCTTTGTGGAGCATTTATTGGGGCTTATGGTAAATGCCTGTGAGCACTTTCCAATGATAACTACTGGAAGTTTGGACTAGAGAATTTCCACTTAAGGTACATTTACTGCCTTGTTATGGAATACTAACTAAAGCTACCCCTATGCTAACAAAAACAATAGTGCCCCTAAGATTTCCATGATAAAATGAATGTGGTTTTTATAGGATCATGCTATCTGGGGATGCAAGGAGGAGGTATTCATTAGCAGGGAGCCTCTTTTTCCCTGAGGACTGGCTCTAGCAATGTGAATAGCTGCTAGATTTTTCAGTGCCAGATAAACAGCTCTCATCTGACAAGAGCTGGTTGGCTTGTGAATGGCAGTTCCAAGGTGAACAAACAACATTTTGTTTGAAAGCCTGCTGATTTGGTTAAAGGAGAGTCATGAAAATATTTTTATTTATTTATGTATTTATTAGTTATTTATAGTTTAGAGCAATTGGGTAAAGTATGTTTTTGTAAGCAAATTTACCTTTCTCTCTATCTGAGGTCTCCAAAATTTGGAAACTGTTCATACATATTCTGATTTTATAACAATATAGTTATTTGCATAAGT
>NW_016816305.1:28852-32836 GCF_001698545.2 Rhinopithecus bieti
AAAAAAAAAAAAAAAAAAAAAAAAAAAAGACTGATAGAGCAGCCTCTTTAAATATAGTAAGAAACATTTACTATCTATTTTCTCTGAAGCCTGCTACCTGGGAGCTTAATCTACATGACAAAACCTTGGTCTCCACAACCCCTTATTATAACCCAGATTCCTTTCTATTGATTCCAGGTCTTTAGGTAATAACTCTTTCAACCAATTGCCAATCAGAAAATCTTCGAATCTGTCTATGACCGGGAAGCCCCCACTTTTAGTTGTCCTGCCTTTTCAGAACGAACGAATGCACATGTTATGTGTATTGATTGATGTTTTATGTCTCCCTAAAATGTATAAAACCAGTTGTAGCTCAACCACCTTGTGCCCATATTTTCAGGACCTCCTGAGGCTTTGTCACGGGCATGTCCTTAATTTTGGCAAAAGAAACTTCTAAAATGATTGAGACTTGTCTCGGATACTCTTTTGTTTACAAAGAATATTAATTTTTAGGCTTTGTACGATAACTTAATTACTGAAGATAAATTATGCTTCCTCAGTGACAACAAAGATAAACTAAATCAGCTAACAAATATAATATAGGCTTTTATTTAGATTACTTCACATCACTCCCCACCTAACAATCCATTACATTTTTCCTGTTGTCAATGTGTTGAATCCCTGTAATTTGTACTGAATCCCCTCACATGTACTCTAAATCTTCGGAAATCCATGGCAAATATCTTCATAAGTTTATTAAGAAACCAGGACCAAGGAGCAAACACAAGTTCCATACAAACTGATAAAATCTCGGGCTTTTAAATTAGAGATTTAGGGTTCTCAAAACAGTCACTACAGACAGGATTAGCTACAAACGGTGTTAATAACTGTTTCACACAAGCAAATATTGAAGAGATAACTATAATACTTTTCCCCTTGAGAAAGCTATGGTACATGACTAGGATTATAAAATACTGCAATGACTACTTCACTCAAGACTTACATTATAATTTTACAGAATTAAGATAGTCGATATTAAGATAGAAAAGCAATGTGCTGGTTACTTCACCATTTTAATAATAAAATAAATATTATATCATACAAGGCAGAGTCTGAGAAGAGGTACAATAATTAAAATGTAGAAATTTGATTTGTAAAAGAACATCAAAATCAGATACATTCCCTCTCCATAGAGGGCTCTGCAGTGAGGCCACAGGTAGGGTAACACCCTCCTGGCATAAACAACTTGCTGGCAGTATCTGTCAGGACTGTTGTCTGGCCTCTCCCAGGGCACAGGGAGAGATAAATTGCACTGAAAAAAGAGAGCTCAGCTTTCCAGAATGAGAATTGCCTTGGGTTGAGTGGTGGTGAAGGCAGATATCAGGCAGTTTTGCAGGGATGGCAGGACACAAACTGCAGCCTGGAGCAGCTAGAGGTCCTCAACCATGCAGAGAAACAGACAAGTTTACCATTTTAAGTGAGTTCTCCTTACTTAAAACACTTTCATCTAGTTTCCAGGAAAATATAACGAAGGGCTTATAAATTGCTCTCACTTGATGCATAAGGCTCAATGTTCTTGGGAGTTAAAAGGAATGTGGTTAACATTGTCCAATGCCTTGAGGAGACAGATAATAAATAGGGGAGATGAGGCACAGATAAATGCAATTGACTCTTAAATAACAGACTACTTTTAAAAAGTAAAATAGCAACTGAGAAATGTTCAGATGATGAAGGCTTCAGGTGGCTTCCTTTGTCATTCCCTGTTTTGGCTGGCACTTATTTTCCTTTTGGTATTTTCAAATTTTTTGTTTTGTCTTTACAATTGTGAAGATATCTGGAGCCTCCAGTGAACTGAGGACTCTCAGCTTCTTAGGCTTTTGTGTGTCTGTTTTTCACCTCAGCAGTCTTCATTTTACTTGACTGCCATCCTTAAGAAAAAGCAACAGGTAATTATTAAACATTTCCAGGACTTAACAAGTATTAGTAATAGCTGAGAAGCCACTAGATACCAGGTACTTAGAGAAGTATATAGAATTCAGTAAAAAAGTCCAATCTCTTCATCAAGGAACTGGCATCCCAGGGTATAATGCTCCTGTAGAAAAATGATGTCAAAAATCAAGCTTTAAATTATGCATATGTCATTACCTTCCAAAGTAGCAATGAAAGACACATAAGAGAACATAAAGAAAAAGAGTGCAGGCCCATGTAAAAAACCCAGAATACTAAACATCCTTCCAACCCCACTATCTTATGGATGAAGACAATTGGCATAAATAGCATTACTTTAACCTATTTATCTAAAACTTTCACGTTTAGAGAAGGTAAACATGAGAGCATACCTCACTGAGTATTCCAAGTTTGAAACTGACAGGTTTTCATAATTGTAATTAGGTAGACACAATCTCTTAGTACACCAGTCTTCTGGTGTACAAAAGGAATTAAGTAAAAAGTAAACATGGCAAAGTCATTTGGGGACAGAACACTCTCTGAGTGAAATTAACCCAGCATATATCACTGGAGGGTGATCAGTTGGAGGATTATGTTTAAGAAAATCACTATGGCTTACTTCTGCCAGAGAGGGCAGGGAGAGGAAAGGTCCACTTCATATTTAGGTTTGCTCTAGTTATCTGAAGGATCCGGATGGAATTGAAGCCTCTGTCTTACTTATTAAATAAATATGGGAACATAAACATAAATAAAAGAGGGTCCCATAATCTCAAAAGCATAAAGATTTGGAATGGCTGAAAAAAGAGAATGAGTTTGTGAACTAAACCACAAAGCATACAAATTTCCCATAGACTCTTGCCATTATTGTAGACTTGCTCCCTGTGTTTTACTATGCCTGTAGAAATACCCTGGAGGCTTCGGGTGAAAGCAGAGCCATTTCAGGAACATAACCTAGCTATGGATAATCTCTCTACACTGGTGCTACTCTATGCCCATATGGCATTTGAGTGTCCTCAATGTTTTAATTTGTTAGATAGGGTAGTAGTAATGCCAATGTCTACAAAGCAGTTTATTGGTTTTAAAAGATTCTGCTTTATTTATTATTAGGTTTAATAAATATAACCACAGGTAGTAAATGCTAGAGGGTAACTAAATACGGTGAATCTAGAGAAAGAAAGGTTATACTACCAAAAGTAGTTAAAATATTATTTTAAAAAATACCTTCAGGCAGAGCACGGTGGCTCACACTTGTAATCCCAGCACTTTGGGAGGCCGAGGTGGGTGGATCACCTGAGGTCAAGAGTTCAACACCAGCTTTGCCAAGATGGCGAAACTCCGTCTCTATTAAAAAATACAAAATTAGCCGGGCATGGTGACAGGCACCTGTAATCCCAGCTACTCGAGAGGCTGAGGTGGGAGAATCGCTTGAACCCGGGAGGCAGAGGTTGCAGTGAGCCGAGATCGTGCCAGGGCACTCCAGCCTGGGCTACACAGCAAGACTCCATCTCTTAGTACACTTTGTTCTAAGTCATTACAGCAATAAAAGACTGAAGTAGAATCTCCTTTCAGTAGGGCTAATTAACAAACATGCCTCAAAATGAAACTGTTTTCTTTGGAGAGAAGAGAGTTGTAATGGTAAGTCTTTGCAGCATGTATTCTACAATTGTGACCACATATATCTGGTCGAATATGTTTATACTGTTGGAACAAACTAGAAAAGAACTACAAGAAGGTACGGTCTAGAGAATGGAAAATGACAGGGTAATATTAACACCTTTAATTATTAAACTTAATTTTGCCATTACTTTAAAGAGAGTATGTTTAGCTTCCAAAGCTACTCATTATTTAGTGTGTTAAAGCTAGTAAAAGGCCAAGTGCAGTGGCTCACGCCTGTAATCCCAGCACTTTGGGAGATCGAGGCAGGTGGATTACTTGAGGTCAGGAATTCAAGACCAGCCAAAACACGATGAAACCCCGTCTCTACTAAAAACACAAAACTTAGCCAGGCGTGGTGGCGGGCTCCTGTAATCCTAGCTGCTCAAGAGGATAAGGCAGGAG
>NW_016816306.1:0-839 GCF_001698545.2 Rhinopithecus bieti
CACGCGCAGGACGTAGGCGTGCAGCTCGCTCAGCTTGGTCAGGGCGGCGCCGATGTTGTCGATGTTCTTGGCTGCGTCGCCCACGGCGGCCACCACCTTGGAGCCGTGCGCGCGCAGCTGCGCGGACCCCGGGTGCAGGTCGAAGTGCGGGAAGTAGGTCTTGGTCTGCGGGTAGCTGAGGAAGAGCCTGGGACGAGGGGCGGGGGCCGTGAGCTCCCAGCAGCCCGGCCTCCCGCCCACGGCACGAGGACACATCTGCGACCCCGCAGCAGGCCCCAACCCCTCCTCGCGGTGCCCGGCTGCCTCCCAGGCTACCCTGTGCTAGAGGCCCCCCCCAGGCCGCTGCAGCTCCCGGCTGATCGCCCTGCTTCCAACGGGTTCTGTGCAGCCTGATCCCCAAGTCCCCCGCCCTCCGCCTGCAGCACGCCTGGTGCCCCCAGCCCCTCCACCGTCTCCTGTGGCCACAGGACCTCCCTCCCAGCCCTAGACTGGGTTGCCCGCCACCCCTTCTGCAGGCTCATGACCTCCCAGCAGCGTTCCAGGGAAGGAAAACTCCCTGGACGCTCCCAGGGGATCAGATGCTGGGACTTTGATACTGGGACGGTGCCCGGATCCCAGACGCTGCGATCAGATGCTGAGACTTTAGAGGCTGTAGTGCCCTGGCTGCTCTGTAAGGCCCTTCAGATCTATAGCAAAATTTTTCACCCTCTGCTTGTCAGAACCTGGGCCTGTGCCTCCTCAGGTCTCAGTGAGCCCAGATACCTGTGCAACTCCTAATCCTACCCTCCTTACCCTGCCCTCCTCACTGAGAGGGAAGGCTATCTGTCCCCACTGTCCCC
>NW_016816307.1:0-3118 GCF_001698545.2 Rhinopithecus bieti
TCTAACATTTAAGTCTCTAATCCATCTTGAGTTAGTCTTCACTGTTCCTGTGTGTGTGTATCTGTGTGTATGTACAACGATCCCTTTAAATCTTAAGACATTTGTGTAAATCTGAGAAATTCTCATCCATTACTTATTAAACTACACTCTCCTTTTAATGACTATATTCTCTTCTTATAAGGCTACTATTAGATGTGTTTTGATATTTATTCTTCTATCCTCCCTATTAATTAACTTTTCTTTCATTTACTTCATCTCTATCCATTACCATTACTTTTATGAATTCTTCAGACTCATTTCCTCAGCTCAGTAATTGCCTTTTCAACTATATCCGTTTTGATATCGAATCTATTCTACTGAATTATTTATTTGAGCAGTTAATGTTTTCATATCGAATCTATCCAATAGGTTTTCTTTCTATTTATTTATTTGAGATGGAGTCTTGCTCTTTCGCCCAGGCTGGAGTGCAGTGACTCTATCTTGGCTCACTGCACCTCTGCCTCCTGAGTCCAAGCAATCGGCCCTTTGAGTAGCTGGGACCACAGGCATGTGACACTAGGCCAGGCTAATTTTGTATTTTAATAGAGACGGAGTTTCACCATGTTGGCCAGGCTGGTCTCGAACTCCTGATCTCAGGCGAGCCGCCTGACTCAGCCTCTCAAAGTGCTGGGATTACAGGCGTGAGCCACCATGCCCGGCCTTTTGTTCTTGTTGTTGTTGTTAAGACGGTTTCACTATTGCCCAGGCTGAAGTGCAATGGTGCGATCTCACCTCACTGCAACCTCTGCCTCCCGGGTTCAAGTGATTCTCCTGCCCCAGCCTCCTGAGTAGCTGGGGTTACAGGTGTGCACCACCACGCCCAGCTAATTTTGTATTTTAGTAGAGATGGGATTTCGACATGTTGGCCAGGCTGGTCTCAAACTGCTGACCTCAGGGGATCCTCCCGCCTCAGCCTTCCAAAGTACTGGGATTACAGGCATGAGCCATTGCGCCTGGCCTATCTGACGGTTTTCTATATAACTCTTTGTGCCTGGGAAGATGTGTCAGCCCAGACACTCCACGTGAGTTTCAGGGTTTCTGGATTGATAGGTCGTAGGATATGGAGCCTCTAGAGCTGAACTGAGCCAATTCTTCTTTCCAGTCCCTAGACTATGAGCCCCAGAGACACTTACAGGATTTCTGCCTTACAGTGTGGAGGGAGTCTATGAGTGAGTGATATTGGTTGTAATTGCGTGGCTCAGAGGGCATAGGGAGAGGTAGGAAAGGAATGCTCAGTTACTGGCCAGCTTTGATGAGTCTGCACTTTTCTAGGAGCTTTCCAAGCCCCTGTTCCTTAATGTTATCACGCCACTTTGGGCTAGCACTGAGCCAGCCCTGCCAAGTGTCTGCTCTATATGTTAACAGAACAGGTAATAAGCCTTCCAGAAAACAAGGAGAAAAAAGAATGCAACTTAGAAAGCTCCGCCTGGGCTGATCCTCCATCTGTGGCCTCTGACCTTTTCCCACTTGAAGACATGTCATTCCCCAGTGGGGCCAAACCATCAAGGGTTTTCTTACTGGGAACTTCTCTGAACTCCTCAATAGCTGGGATTTCAGGCGCCCACCACCAATCCCTAGTAAAGACGGGGTTTCACCCTGTCGGCCATGCTGGTCTCAAACTCCCGACCTCAGGTGATCTGCCTGCCTCGGTGTCCCAAAATGCTAGGATTACAGGCATGAGCCATGGTGCCAGGCCCAGTCCTTCTATTCTCTGTCTCTACCTCTGGAACTTTTTTTTTTCGAGATGGAGTCTTACTCTGTTGCCCAGGTTGGAGTGCAGTGGCATGATCTCGGCTCACTGCAACCCCTGCCTCCCAGGTCCAAGTGATCCTCCTGCCTCAGCGCTGCTGGTAGCTAGGATTACAGGCTTGTGCCACCATGCCCAGCTAATTTTGTATTTTGGTAGAGATGTGGTTTCACCATGTTGGCCAGGCTGGTCTCAAATTTGTGACCTGAGGTGATCTGCCCACCTTGGCCTCCCAAAGGGCTGGGATTATAGGCATGAGTCACCGCGCCTGGCCTATCTCTGGAACCTCTATTGGATGAACGTTGAAACTTCTGGGATCTATTCTCCATTTCCTTTATTATTTTCCTTTCATACTTTCTATTTTGTAATCCTTTTCTGCTATACGGTGAAGTAGTGCCATGCCTGAACACATTGTTTCATTGGGTTGTTCTGGTTTCTCTTGTTGATATGCAAAAGCTTTGTTTTATATTAGAGATGGTTACTGTTGATTTATTGTGGATGCTTCACCAATTTCCCCAAAATTTGCCTTTTAAACAGTTGTTTATGGTGTCTTTTGAATTAGATGATACTTTAATTTTACATCTTTATGTCAGATTCATTGTTCATACCCTTGGTGTAATGTCAGGAAGTGCCTATGCCAACTCAAGATGTCTTACACTGCAATATTTTCCTAAATTTTCATCTAGTTCTTTATGATTTCATGTTTTCACATTTACGTCACTGAATTTTTAGAATTTATTATTTTAAGTGGTTTAAAGTAAGGATTTAATCTTCATTTTTTCAAATGGATAGACACTTGTCAAGCAATCATTTATTATACAACCCATCATCTTTTGCCCCTATTTGGAAATGCATGCTGAAGTTTGCATATAGATTAGTCTGTTTCTTAACTCTCTCTTTTGTTTCACTAATAAATGTTTCCATGTGTTTTCATTTTTGATTGCTGCTGTAACAAAATTTCAATAGCTTAGACAATGCTGGGCCCGGTGGCTCATGCCTGTAATCCCAGCACTTTGGGAGGCTGAGACGGGCAGATTGCTTGAGGTCAGGAGTTCAAGAACAGCCTGGCCAACATGGCAAAACCCCCTCTCTACTAAAAATACAAAAATTAGCCAGGTTTGGTGGCACACGCCTGTAATCTCAGCTACTAGGGAGGCCGAGAGAGGAGAATCACTTGAACCCAGGAGGTGGAGGTTGCAGTGAGCCGAGATCACCCTACTGCACTCCAGCTTCGGCAACACAAGTCAGACCACATCTCAAAAAAGAATATATATATATATGTTTGTATATATATATATATGTGTGTGTGTGTGTGTGTGTGTGTGTGTGTGT
>NW_016816307.1:4492-42862 GCF_001698545.2 Rhinopithecus bieti
CCCCCCCCCCCCCCCAAGAGGGATTCTCCCTAGGCTGGAATACAGTGGCATGATCTCGGCTCATTGCGACATCTGCCTTTCGGGTTCCAGTGATTCACCTGTCTCAGCCTCCCATGTAGCTAGGACTACAGGCACCCACCAACTCGCCTAGCTAATTTTTGTATTTTTAGTAGAGATGGGGTTTCTCCATGTTGCCCAGGCTGGTCTCAAACTCCTGACCTCAAGTCATCCGCCCACCTAGCCCTCCCAAAATGCCGCGATTACAAGCATGAACCACTGTACCCGGCCATGTTCTGCACATCAAAACACTTTCACTGAATGTAGATGCCATTACATTCTATTACGTTACAAAGCAAAAAGGAGCTTCATAAACGTTGTTCTATTATGTATCAACTGAAAAAAAAACATATATTCCAGAAAAAGGTTTTGAAGACACATGGGAGTGGAATGTGCCTGCATTAAGAGCAGAGCTTTTACAGGACCACCTGTCTGCAGCCGGCTCCCAAGCACCACTGAAAACAGCTGCTACACTCAGAACGACAAGATTGTCTTGTTAATGATTTCACTGGACTCTCGAATGTCATCCTCCTTGACCACTAGCAGAGGCGAAACCTCATGATGTCACCATGGATTGGCTTGGCCAGAAGTCCACAATCTTGAAGTCGTAGACATACCTTCCAAGCATCACAACCTTTGTTGTCTTGAATAACAATTGTGTTTAAAATTCTTTTCCTCCTGGGCACAGTAGCTCATGCCTGTAATCCCAACATTTTGGTAGGCTGAGGCAGGTGCATCACCTGAGGTCAGGAGTTCAAGACCAGCTTGGCCAACATGGTAAAACCCCGTCTCTACTAAAAATACAAAAATTAGCTGGGCATAGGGGCACATGCCTGTAATCCCAGCTGCTCAGGAGGCTGAGGCAGGAGAATCACTTGAACCCAGGAGGCAGAGGTTGCAGTGAGCCAAGATCGCACCATTGCACTCCAGCCTGGGTAACCAGAGTGAACCTCTGACTCAAAACAATAACTAAATGAATAAATAAAGCAATCATTTTCCTCTTACAGCAGTTACAACATCAGAAGGTAGCTTCATGGGTTCATTTCTCAAGATAATATCCATTTTTTTCTGCATTTTCAGCACGGTTTTCTTCTTCTAAAACCTCAAGGGCTGCAATGGCCACTCAACAGCCTAGTGTATTGCCACCGTATGTGTAACCATGTTCCCCTGGTTTAATGGTCAGCATTATGCCATCGTCCCACAGCACCACAGTCACAGAGTATCAACCCCTAGAAAGGGCCTTTCCAAGGAGGACTATATCAGGTCTGACATTTTCATGATCAATAGCCAGCCATCTACCATTTTTGGCCAGTCCTATCTGTATTTCATCAGCAATGAACAGAACCAAGCTGGGAACACGAGATGGGACCAGGGTAAGTAAAAATACCGCAAAGCTTATTGTTCTTATAGAGTTTCAACTGGTCTGTCTTTCTTTCTTCTTTCTTTCTTTCTTTCTTTCTTTTTTTTTCTCTCCCTCCCTCCCTCCCTCCCTCTCTCTCTCTCTCTCTCTCTTTTCTTTCTTTCTCTTTCTTTCTTTCTTTCTTTCTTTCTTTCTTTCTTTCTTTCTTTATTTTTCTTTCTTTCTTCCATTTATTTATTTATTTGACAATCTTGCTCTGTCGCCCAAGCTGGAGTGCAGTGGTGTGATGTCAGCTCTATGCAACCTCTGCTTCCCGGGTTCAAATCATTGAGTGAGCCCAGGAGGTCAAGACCAGCCTGGGAAATATAGCAAAAGGCAAGGTGGTGCATGCCTGTAGTCCCAAAGCCAAGGCGGGAGTATCGCTTGAGCCCAGGAGGTCAAGACCAACTTGTCAACATAGCAAAACCGTCTCTACTAAAAAACAAAAATAAAAATATTAGTGGGGGCGGAGTGGTGCATGCCCGTACTCCTGAGATGAAGGTGGGAGGATTGGCCAATGTGCTGGGATTATAGGCGTGAACCACCACTCCTGGCTGATTGTTACATCTTGAAACGCCCCACATTCTCTCTAAGTGTTGGCGGGCTCTTTTAATCTCAGAAATTCTAGCTCTCTTCATTCTAATAATTTACAAATCACCCAGTAATAGCCTCTAAATCCGTTCATAGTAGTCATGCTCAATTCTCTTCAACAGAACAGAAACCCCCATCCCTCTGCCTGATCAGATCCATCACCAGAGAGACCATGTTATCTCTGGGACTCACTTCCCTTCCTTTATTTATTGAGTGGCAGTGTCAGAACGCCCCCACTCAATACAATTACACAGTCACATTCCTACCTCCACAACAAGGGTCTGCACAGCTTTCAGGGTAAGCCTAGCTCTAGGGAAACTACTAACAAGAGTAGCCAACCCCCTCCTAAAGACTCAAGGCTGCTTTGCCCATAGGAAACCTGTTATCCCCAATCAATACTTCTCCCAGAGACCCCTGGTTCCCTGTTTTCATCTGACTTCTCCCCTTACTCACGGACAGATAAGCCCCAGATGGAGAAATGCAGCACCTGATTCCAGGTGACTGAGTGTGACCGGCCTTTACAGATTTCTCCCTCCACAGGACCAAAGGTCCTGCGGCTGGAAAGACTCAGGCAGCTTCTCTTGCAGGTCAGACTGCTCCCGGTGCCATGAACAGAGACAAAGACTGTGCAAAGAGAGCTAGGGATGATGCTCAAACACCAGAGAAGATACAAAAGGTGACCTGGAGGGGGCAGAGTAGTGACCCAGGGGACAGTGTGGGGTGACCAGGTTTCTGAGGAGGGGTGAACAGAGATACTGGAGACAAGGAGCAGGGGGAGATCTGGAGCATTGGGAGCCCCCCACCCTCACTCTGTCATCACCTAGCATCCTGGAGACAAGTCTGTGACCTTGCACTTCATTTGGTGACTCTCAGTCCATTCTGGAAGGCGGGAAGAGAGTCAGCCAGCAGCATTAAAGCCCTACTGTGTGGCAGGGGAGAAGCTAGGGTAGGTCCCCGATGTTGTCTCAGTTAGCCATGGCATCAACCAGGACGGATTATCATCCCCACTTCCTAGATCCAGCACACAGGAAGCGGCTCCAGCTGAATGGCAGACATGCTTAGCTGAGTCACTGCCAGAATTCCTTGTTTTTTTTTTTCTAGGCCTTTGATGATATTGCCAAATACTTCGCTAAGAAAGAGTGGGAAAGGATGAAAGCCTCGGAGAAAATCATCTATGTGTATAAGAAGAGAAAGTATGAGGCCATGACTAAACTAGGTAACAGAAAGTTCTAGGTACAAGTCTGGGGACACATGAGCATCCCTTTCCCTGCTTTGGCTACTTCTTAGGCTGCAGAAAGTACCCCACATTTTCCTTTGTTCAGGGAAAAGTCACAAGGCAGCTTCTGGGTGTTCTGCTCTTCTGTATCCTGTCAGGGCTGAGGGCAGGGACTGGCCACAGTGGAGCTCATACCTGGATCCTGCATGTTTCTCTCCCTTAAGCGTCTGTTCTGATGAGCCCAGCTGTCTCTGTGGCATCCCAGGCATCCCCCCACCGCTCCCCACCCCCACCTTCCTTCTCTCAGTTTGTCTCTCTCTCTCTCTTTTTTTTGAGTCAGAGTCTCAGTCTGTCACCTAGCCTAGAGTGCAGTAGTGCAATCATAGCTCACTGCAGCCTTGAATTCCTGGCCTCAAGCAATCCTCCCACCTCAGCCTCCCAAATTGCTGGTACTATAGACGTGAGCCACCGTTCCAGCCCTAAGCTTCTCTCTTAAGCAATAAACGCTTTGCTTCTTTCTATGTTTCAAGGTCACCCTCTCAACTTTCATGCGTAATAAACGGGCCACAGACTTCCAGCGGAATGATTCTGATAATGACCGTAACCGCGGGAATCAGGGTGAGTAGATGGGAAGGGGCTGGAAAGGGTCTCCTCAAGCCCAGCTACCTGGGAAAGATCCTCAGACGTTTGTTCCCTTATACACATCAGGGCTGAGTGAAAAAAAAAAAAATGCATACAGAAAGTTAACTACAGAGGCCATTCATATAAAATTTTAGAACATGCAAAACAAGAATATATATTTTATGGAAAATAAGTAAATGGTAAATGTATAGAAACATGAATGTGAATAAAAGTCATCAAATTAAGGTGACTNAGTTTGTCTCTCTCTCTCTCTTTTTTTTGAGTCAGAGTCTCAGTCTGTCACCTAGCCTAGAGTGCAGTAGTGCAATCATAGCTCACTGCAGCCTTGAATTCCTGGCCTCAAGCAATCCTCCCACCTCAGCCTCCCAAATTGCTGGTACTATAGACGTGAGCCACCGTTCCAGCCCTAAGCTTCTCTCTTAAGCAATAAACGCTTTGCTTCTTTCTATGTTTCAAGGTCACCCTCTCAACTTTCATGCGTAATAAACGGGCCACAGACTTCCAGCGGAATGATTCTGATAATGACCGTAACCGCGGGAATCAGGGTGAGTAGATGGGAAGGGGCTGGAAAGGGTCTCCTCAAGCCCAGCTACCTGGGAAAGATCCTCAGACGTTTGTTCCCTTATACACATCAGGGCTGAGTGAAAAAAAAAAAAATGCATACAGAAAGTTAACTACAGAGGCCATTCATATAAAATTTTAGAACATGCAAAACAAGAATATATATTTTTATGGAAAATAAGTAAATGGTAAATGTATAGAAACATGAATGTGAATAAAAAGTCATCAAATTAAGGTGACTGGCTGTAAGTGGAGGAGGGAGGGCAGCGATTGGTGAGTGCTGCACAGATAGCTACAGCCGTGACTTCTTGATAGTGTGTTTTGTTTGTTTTTGTTTTTGAGATGGAGTTTAGCTCTTGTCACCCAGGTTGGAGTGCAATAAGGCAATCTCAGCTCACTCCAACTTTCACCTCCTGGGTTCAAGTGATTCTCCTGCCTCAGCCTCCCAAGTAGCTGGGGTTACAGGTATGCACCCCCACACCCAGCTGATTTTTAAATTTTTGATAGAGTTGGGGTTTCTCCATGTTGGCCAGGCTGGTCTCAAACTTCCTGACCTCAGGTGATCCACCCGCCTCAGCCTCCCAAAGTGCTGGGATTACAAGTGTGAGCTACCACACCCGGCCTGTTTGTAGTATTTCTAATATTCTGAATAAATAAATCAGACCTAACAGCTGTGTGGTAATGTTGAGACCCGACTAAACTCAATATTATTCCCTATACTTTTCTGTGTGTTTGAAATATTTCTTTTTTAAAGGACGTATTGTTCTTCTAAGCACTGTTAATGAATCAAAGGACAGTTAAGAAAGTGTTACAAGTGAAAAAAGAAAAAAGAAAGAAAGAAACTATTGAAACTATGGATCTGCCAAAAACTTCCAGAGTTTGTCTCATTAACAGCATATAGGTATTGGATAAGTATCTTAGGAGTGAGGGTGATGAACACATTACATAATAAAGATCGCTGTTTTTCTGTATGTTGTCAAAACCAAATAGTCTTCTCATTCCCAACCAAACTCGATTCTCCCTGATGAGCTTGGAAGAGAGTTTGAAAGAGTGATCCCTCATCCAACACACAGAGAGATTTCCCACTTCTCAGTGAGCAGAGATAACATAGGGTAAAAAAAAGACAGGTTACTGGGTAGAGAGCTTTGTACATTTCAGGAATATAAAGAGGACGTATGTGTTTACTGGCCCTTCTGCTCTGGCAACACAATTATAAGACAAGGTCAGAATATCCAAACCGTCTCTAATAGACCTATTACTCCCCAACTAAACAGGCCAGATTCTACCATCTCCCACCATCACTATAAGAGGTCTGAAAATCCAGTGCTTGAGTATCTGCCAAGTTCTTGACATTAAAGGAGTGTCTTTATACTGAAAATATTTCAGAACCACTGGACTAAATCACCCATGGTTCATCACACATTTAACAGCTTAATTCACATACCATAAGAGTCACCCATTTCAAGTGTACAATTTCAATTGTACATCTTGAGTGGATACAGTTCAGATTCCCAATCAATCAATTCAATTATTTGGGCAAAAGCAAAAGATATGTAATTATATAAGATGACACTGTGATGGGGTTTAACCCCCATTTGATAAACCATGAGATAGAAAATTCTGAATTGATGCCACAGACAAATGCACCAACCATGACTAAACATAATTCAGAAGCAAATCTCAACTCCTCAACAATGAGTGGACTCATAACCCTCTGCTGCAGAATGCACTCATGCGACAGAAGTCTCTCTAGAGTTTGGAAATCTTCACCAACCAAGAAAAATTCTGATGTATTCTCTTTCAGTTGAACATCCTCAGATGAGTTTCGGCAGGCTCCAGGGAATCTCCCCGAAGGTGAGTATCTCTCAAATCTAAAGGACCAGACAACCTTTGTCCCTTCACGGATGTAAACACTGGTAAGAGTGGGGGAATATCAAAAATGCCCTCGTTGCCTCCTTCTCCCCATGTCTATCACAACAACTGATGTAGCATCAACAGCTTGATAACACTAAGAGTTGTGATCCTTAATACTTCTTTTGTTTTCATAGTGATGCCAGATACTATTTTAAGCAGTTCACACGGATTCATTTATTTAATCCTTAAGAAGATCTCTATGACACTGTTTCTGTTATTATCTCCAAATAATAATGAGTCACACACTTCGGTTGTCATCCATACAAAAGCCGTGTGACTTGGCGCAAATCTTCTAAGTTCTCTGAGCTCCAGATTCGTGGTCCATGCAATGCAAGCAAAGAATCATAGTTCATGTTTTAGATCCTAGTTGTCAGCAACATAATAATAAAATGAGGCTATCGGGGTACAGAGATGTTAAAGAATTTCCTGGGGCACAGTGGCAGTGGTACTCTAATCCAGAACTCCAAGCCATTTAAAGCTCCTTCACATTTGTCTTTGTTTATGAAGTTCAGATGTTGCCCACTAGGGCTTTACCCCATAGGGCCTGCTGGTGCTTCCATTGAGACACCCACTCTCGCAACAGGAAGGACCAGCTGGCCTCTGCTCTGTAACTGGGGCCACTCACATGGCCTAAGAGTCCCTTTGACTGTTGACCCCTCCCTACTGTGAGCTCCTTGAGGGCTCCTTGAGGGCCTTCTCCCTGCACCTGGGGCATCCGGAAAGCGCCCAGTCCCCAGCCCCCAGGGGATCCCTCGAGGGCCGCCTGATGAGTGATCCCAAAAAAGGTGCAGATTCAACTCCTGGTTTAAGAGGGTAAAGGGATCTGGGAGTTGGGTTGCCAGTGGCGGAGACCGATTCAAAGAAGGATTCCAAAGATATTAATTGTTATCATTATTACATTTAAACAGTGTTTACAAGCTCAGAGAGGACTTTCCCTTAGCCTATTTTACATATATTGTTCACTATTTCATAAGTGAGGGAGCTGAGTAAAAAGTAGCTTTAGGAGGCCGAGGCAGGCAGATCACGAGGTCGTGATCGAGACCATCCTGGCCAACATGGTGAAACCTCGTCTCTACTGAAAATACAAAACTTAGCAGGGCGTGGCAGCACCTGCCTCTAGTCCCAGATACTCTGGAGGCTGTGGCAGGAGAATGGCTTAAACACGGGAGCCGGATGTTGCAGGGAGCTGAGATGTTGCAGGGAGCCGAGATCATGCCACTGCACTCAAGCCTGGTGACAGAGCGAGACTCTGTCTCAAAAAAAAAAAAAAAAAAAAAAAAAAAAAAAAAGGTAGCGTAAGATTGTTGGTCAGTGACATATCCCAATGCAACCAGAATTGGTATGGGTACCACGTCACTGAATTCCACACTCAGCGTTGGTGGCTCGGTAGGGTGCTATGCCATATCTGGTACTGCTTTCTTTGCTGCCTAGATTAATTTCAGGAAATCATTTCTTTCCCTCTCACTTCCCTTTATTCATCTCCCCACACCATCTTTCTCAGCAGTGTTTTGTTGCCTCTCTATGTTTTTACATTTACTCTCCCAGCAGCTGTCTAAAAGCTTATATGGGATCCCTTGTATTTTATTAAAGCTGTTCCCTGTGTAGACCTTGTGGATTCTTAGAATGCTATTTTACTCCAAATCTTCTGTATACCAAACTCTCAATTACATGGAGATTTTTGCTGTTTGCAAGAATGCCAGTCTTAAAAGAATGTGAAGATAAGCATTCTAGCCCTGGAAACCCCATTCACTTAGGCTGTTCATTTCCCTTCTAATCTCCCAGGTTTTTCCTAATTTAGGCAAGTGTGACTCTCCCAGCGTTGTTGAGAACATTGATTAAGGTAATGCATGTGAAGACGCTTTGTAAGCTCTAAAGCACTATAGAAATGTCACTGATACTGTTTATCTGTGACCTTCACATTATAAAGATCATGCCCAAGAAGCCAGCAGAAGAAGGAAATGATTGGAAGGGAGTGCCAGAAGCATCTGACCCACAAAACCATGGGAAACAGCTGTGCCCTCCGGGAAAACCAAATACCTCTGAGAAGATTAACAAGAGATCTGGTAAGAGGAAACAATTCGGGAATAACCCCTCTGGCTTCCCTGGCTATGTTCAGGTGTGGGGACTGGGTGTGTGGACTGGATCCCAGACAAGCCTGGGTCCAGGCTGGGCTGAGGAGCTCACCCAGCTCTAGATGAGATGTTAGACATGACTTCCAGAGACACAGAGTGGAGTTGTCATCCATATAAAAAACCACGTGACTTGGGGCAAGTCTTCCAAATTTTCTCAATTCCAGATTCCTAGTCCATAAGATGGAAATAAAGAATCACAGTTCATAAATTGTTTGGAGGCGTTAAATTAAATCTAGAAGGCCTGATGACATGAAAGGTGCTCAAGCAATTCTATCTGTGATAACCTGGGATCATATCTTACTCACCTCAATGCCTGATACCCAACACATGTGTACTCCAGATATATTGCAGGTTCAGTTTCAGATCACTGCAATAAAGAGAGTCACACACATGTTTTTTTTATTTCATAGTGCATAAAATTATGTTTTCACTATACTGTAGTCTACTAAGTGTGCCGTAGCATGATGTCTAAAAATGTACATACCTTAATTTTAAAACAAGTCATTGTTAAAAATGCTAGCAATCTTCTGAGCCTTCAGTGAGTCACACTCTTTTTACTGGTGGAGGGAGGGTCTTGCCTCGGTGTTGATGGCTGCTGGCTGATCAAGGTGGTGGTTGCTGAAGGATGGAGTGGCTGTGGCAGTTTCTTAAAAGAAGACGACAATGAAATTTGCCACATCAATTAGCTCTCCCTTTCATGAAAGATTTCTCTGGAGTATGTGATGCTATTGGACAGCATTTTACCCACAGTAGAACTTCTTCAAAGTTGGAGTCAATCCTCTCTAGCTATGAAAGTCCTAGATGGCATCTCATCCAACAGAAGGCTAGTTTATCCATATTGAAAATCTGCTGCTTAGTGTAGCCACCTTCATCAGTGTCCTTAGCTAGATCTTCTGGATATCTTGCTTCAGCTTCCTCATCAGGGTTTGCTGCTTCACCTTGCACTTCTATGTTATGGAGACGGCTTCTTTCCTTAAACCTCATGAACCAACCTCTGCTAGCTTCACACCTTTCTTTTGCAGCTTCTTCACTTCTCTCAGCTTTCACGGACTTGAAGAGAGTTCTGGTCTTGCTCTGAATTAGACTTTGGCTTAAGGGAATGTTGTGGCTGGTTTCATCTTGTGTCCAGACCACACAAACTTTCTCTATTTGAGCAGTAAGGCAGTTTTGCTTTCTTATTCTTGTGTTCACTGGAGTATTAGTATTCCTATTTTCTTCAAGAACTTTTCCTTTGCAGTATATACTATTACTTCCTTCAAGAACTTTTCCTTTGCATTCACAGCTTGGCTGTTTGGTGCAAGAGGCGGAGCTTTCAGCCTGTCTTGGCTTTCAGCATGCCTTCCTCACTAAGCTTAGCCATTTCTAGCTTCTGATTTAAAGTGAGAGACATGTGACTCTTCCTTTCATTTGAACACTTAGCGACCATTGTAGGGTTGTTCACTGTCCTAATTTCAGTATTGCTGTGTCTCAGGAAATAGGGAGGCCCAAGAAAAGGAAGAGAGGCAGGGAAGAGCTCATCCATAGAGCAGTCAGAACACACACAACATTCATCTATTACGTTTGTCATCGTCTATGGGTGCAGTTCTTGTTACCCCCAAAACGATTTCACACAACAGGGTGATTATAGTCAATAATAACTTAATTGTACATTTTAAAAAAAACTAAAAGAGTGTAATTGGATTGTTCGTAACACAAGGATAAATGTTTGAGGGCATAGAGACCCTATTTTCCATGATGTGATTATTACACATGGCATGCCTGTATCAAAACATCTCACGTACCCCGTAAGAATATACACCTACAGTGGACCCACAAAATAAAAAACAAAAAATACTGTAAAACACTAAAGAACAACAAAACAAGTGCAGTCATAATATCAAAGCTCACTGATAACAGATCACCATAACAGATATAATAATAATGGAAAAGTGTAAAATTGATGAGAATTTCCAAAAAAAAAAAATTGCAGCATATGAGAAGCACTATGAAAATGCGGTGCCATAAAACAAGGTATGACCGCATGCCCTTAAATACGTGCTGAATGAAATGAGGAATGGGTGAATGTTCCCGTAAGTGAAGATGTTGGGAATCTAAACCTGACAACGGAAGGAGGCAGAAGCTAAAACTTTCGTTGGCATTTGGCCTGTATTGGTGTGGGTCTAAGCTGTCAGCCTCTGTAAGCCAGCGAATGTGAAAAACTGGATGAAGAAGGCCCATGGGCACTTGGGACTGGGGAGGCATCTCCTTTTTTGGAGAAAACAGAGCCTAACACTCTCCAGCCTACCCAACCCTCATCTTCCAACTCTTCTCCATCACAGGACCCAAAAGGGGGAAACATGCCTGGACCCACAGACTGCGTGAGAGAAAGCAGCTGGCGATTTATGAAGAGATCAGCGACCCCGAGGAAGATGACGAGTAACTCCGTAAGTGAACTTTCGGCTCATTCCCCACATCCCTGCAGATGTGCTATTCTGTTACAGTACCGGTATCCCATCTTACCACTTGTTCCCCAAATCATTCCCTTCTCATAATTTTCTAGGGTACAGAGCTGAGGCTGAATGAAGAGATTTCTCATGCTCTTCTTTTTTCTTTTGTTTTGAGAGGGAGTCTTGCTCTGTTGCCTAGGCTGGACTGTAGTGGCATGATCTGGGTTCACTGCAACCTCCAGCTCCCGGGTTCAAAGGATGCTCCTACCTCAGCCTCCTGAGTAGCTGGGATTAGAGGTGCAGCACAACATGCCCAGTTAATTTTTTTTAGTATTATTAGTAGAGATGGGGTTTCACAATGTTAGTCTATTCTTGAACTCCTGACTTCGTGATCCGCACACCTCTACCTCCCAAAGTCCTGGGTTTACAGGCATAAGTCAACACACCTGAGCAATTTCCCATGCTCTTTCTACTCCCTGCCCTGTATATCCAGGGATCCTCCCTACCCAGGATGCTGTGGGCTCCCAAACCCCAGATCAGCCCTGATATGCGGGCCACACCTTCCTCTAGCCTAGGAATTGATAATCCAGGCGAGGAAGTCACTGTGGCATGAGCAGATGGTTCACTTCGAGGAACCATGGAAGGCTTGTGCAGGTCCTGAGGTAGGGCAGAATCGGAGTGTGCAGGGTCTGCAGGTCAGGAGGAGTTGAGATTGAGTCGTCACGTGGTGGGAACTCACTGCCACTTACTTTCCTTCTCTCTTCTTGCCTCGGCTCAGGGATATGACACATGCCCCAGATGAGAAGCAGAGCATGGTGACCTTACATGAATATGAGCATGGCTGCAGATCCCTCGTCATCAGGTGTATAGCAAGTTTAAGCAAATGTTCACAATCGTGAAAAGTTGAGTGTCATTTTTTTAGGGTGCCAAGAGTTCCATGTTAGTGTTTCCGTTGTGTTTTCTTACAGTGTGCCATTATGTTAGATATTAGCGTTTTCATTGATGANTTGGCATGATCTGGGCTCACTGCAACCTCCAGCTCCCGGGTTCAAACGATTCTCCTGCCTCAGTCTCCTGAGTAACTGGGATTACAGGTGTGCACCACCACACCAGGCTAATTTTTAGATTTTTAGTAGAGACAGGGTTTCACCATGTTAGTCAGGCTGTTCTTCAACTACTGAGCTTGTGAGCCACCCACCTCTGCCTCCCAAAGTGCTGGGTTTACAGGCATGAGTCACCACGCCCGGTTGATTTCCCATGCTCTTTCTACTCCCTGCCCTGTATAACCAGGGATGCTCCCTACCCAGGATGCTATGGGCTCCCAAACTCCAGGTCAGCCCTGATATGTGGGCCACACATTCCTCTAGCCTAGGAATTGATAATCCAGGCGAGGAAGTCACTGTGGCATGAGCAGATGGTTCACTTCAAGGAACCATGGAAGGCATGTGCAGGTCCTGAGGTAGGGCAGAATCGGAGTGTGCAGGGTCTGCAGGTCAGGCGGAGTTGAGATTGAGTTATTGGGCAGTGGGAACTCACTGCCACTTACTTTCCTTCTCTCTTCTTGCCTCAGCGTCGGTGATATGACACATGCCCACAATGAGAAGCAGAACGTGGTGACCTTTCACGAACATGGGCATGGTTGTGGACTCCTTGTCATCAGGTGTATAGTAAGTGAAAGCAAGTGTTTAAGACAGTGAAAAGTTGAGCATCATTTTTCTTAGTGTGCCAAGAGTTCAATGTTAGCATTTCTGTTGTTTTTTCTTGCAGTATGCCATTCTGTTAGATATTAGCATTTTCATTGACGAGCAAGACATACTTAATGCATATTTTGGTTTGTATATCCATGCACCTCCTTTAGGAAACAAGTATAGTCAGGTATTCTCTGCATAGAACAGCACTACCCTCCTCCCTACCTAGATGTGACTACTGAGGGCAGGTCTGAGTGTTTAATTTCTGATTTTCCTCTGCACTTATACACACACACACACACATACACACACACACACACACACACACACACCAAGTACCACTATAAGCATCTCCCATCTTTGTTTCCTGTTCAGCATGTACTCCCCTCATCCAATTCCCCATATCAGTCATTGACAGTTAATAAACATTTACAAACATTCCCCAGTTGTTTGCTCCTCTTATTATTGTGCACACAGTTCTGTGTACGTGTTTCAATATTTCTTTAGGAGAGATTCTTAGAAGTGGAATTGCTGTGTGAAAGGAGTCATTTATTCAACAAAAACCTAATGAGTGCATCCTCGTGCTGAGCGCTGTTCTAGGTGATGGAGAGACATCAGGGAACAAGGCAGGCAGATGTTCCTGACCACCATTCCAGAGGAGGATGTTTCCAGTTGTTGGTTTTGTCCATTGGTTTCGTTTGTTCGTTTGTTTTTTCCAGAGACGGGGTCTTTGCTCTGTCCAGGCTGGAGTGCAGTGGCATGATCATAGCTCAATGCCAGCCTTAAACTCCTGGGGCTCAAGCAATACTCCCATCTTAGCCTTGTAAAGTACTAGGATTCAGGCGTGAGCCAATGTGCCTGGCCTCCAGTTTTTATTTTGATAGAGACTATACACTTCAGTCCTGGAGCAGGATTCTGCAGCAGGTGGTTGGGCATCTTGGCCTTCACTCTCTGAACAATTTTCGGGTTCAAGGTCTGGGACGGTCCTTTTGGGAGTATGGGGGAGGAGACACAGATGAAATTGTCATCTGGGGAATGCGGAGGAATGAGGAAAATGTGTGCACGGTAGACCCTGTGATGGACAGGGAATAGAAGAGTCCGCTTAGTCTCCATGCAGGGGAGCAACGGTGGGAAAGTCCCCTGGACAGAAGCATGAGACTGCCCATCATGGGTCTCACCAACCAAGGGCCTGGGGGCTGGGGTGGGGACGATGATTTGGGAATGGGACAGTTCTTTCTCACAGGTACTACTGCATGGTGCAGAGGGGAAACGGTTGTGGGGAAGGGAAGGGCAGAGGGGAGTCTATTTTAGAACACATAATTGTGTGTGAATGGAGACATTAAGGCTCCATTCACACACAATGGACTTGAAACACCAGCCCCAGGTGGAGGCAGGATTGGAGCTGTTTTGACCGTCCATAGTCCATCACCTTGGCCTCCTGGTTCTCCCCAGCCTTGGAACGAGGACACTAACATCATTATGCCTATATGATAGATGAGAGACGGAGTCCCAGACAGATGGATGGTGGATCTTTCCACAGGTCCTTACAGCTGGCAGGTGCAGGAGGGGCTGAGTTTGGAGGTCACTGACTCTAGAAACATTAAGGAGGACAAGTGTGTATGGTGGACGGAGGGAGAATTGAACAAGCCCCGGGTTCTGTCCCCAGTCGCAAGGTGGAGGCTGTGGGTTCATTTACCCAAGACAAGGAGCACTCAGAGAGGGAGAATGAAGGGAGAGAGAGGCAATCGTGGTCATAGTGGGGACAGTGGGAGGCAGAGATATGCAGGGTGGGCAGAAGAGGGTCAGGCAAAGAAGCAGGGGAGACCCAAGGCCACGTATGGGCTGTCACAACCACCAGAGGGACAGGGTGCCAGGAAGGAGGTTGTGGGGCTCCAGGAGCAGCAGAAGTTCCCCAGATCTGTGAGCATGCCCTGCCTGGCACTGCAGGAAGAGGTGGCTGCCACCCAGGTCAGTGTGGACATACCTCTACCTGTGTCTCAGAGGAAACAAATTCTATTTTATCCCGATATAGTTCTGTATTACACAAATGAAACATTCAGCTACTAGATATCGAGAGCCTTATCTTCCAGGCAAATAGAGGAGAGGATACCCTAAAAGAGATGCTGAAGGATTTGATTTTTCTTTCTCCCTGGGAAGATGGGATCCATAAGTTGGGTCCCCCAGCCCACAAGACAGGTGCAAGGAAGGGTGGCTGGAAGATTGTGAGTCATGACAGCGAACATTTTTCCTTAGGTTCCTTGGGTATATAAAGCTCCCGACTATCTGTCTGTCATGTACAGATAAAGAGTGAACATGGTCCCCTCTCCACAAATGTGTTTCTCTCCATTATTACTTGAAGGGCTGAAGTTACACCAAGTTCTGATACATCACTTTTTGGGTTTTCGTGAGACAGGATCACACTCTGTCACCCCGGTTGGAGTGCAGTGATGCAATTACAGTTCACTGCAACCTCGATTTCCCAGGCTCAAGGGATTTTCCCACTTCAGCTTCCGAACTAGCTGGGACTACAGGCACACGCCACCACACCCAGCTAGTTTTTGTATTTTTTCTAGAGACGGGACCCACTATGTTGCCCAGGCTGGTCTAGATCTCCTGGTCTCAGGCAATCCTCCTGCCTCAGCCTCCCAAGGGCTGGGATGACAAGTATGAGCCACCTCGCCAGGCCTTCACTTTCTTTAATGAACAATTATCAGAGTTTCATCTTAGAGGCAAAAGTGGGTACTACCTGCCAATCTGAGTGTGGTGTTGGAGGGGAATCTGGCTGATTCAGATGTTTCCAATGAAATTTTAAATTAACCTACCTGATGATTATCCTAAGACCCTTTCCTGCTCCGTGTTTTTTAAATTCTGGGTTTGGAATTTTTCAGATGCTTTGTTACAAGGAGCATCTCTTGGCCAGGAACCGTGACTCAGGCTGTAATCCCAGCACTTTGGGCAGTTGAGGCAAGCAGATCACTTGAGGTCAGGAGTTCGAGACCAGCCTGGCCTACATGGCGAAACCCCCATTTCTACTAAAAATACCAAAATTAGCCGGCCGTGGTGGCAGGTCCCTGTGAATCCCAGTTACTGTAGGGGCTGAGGCAGGAGACAGAGGGTGCAATGACCTGAGATCACGCCACTGCACTCCAGCCTGGGCGACAGAGTAAGTCTCTATCTCAAAAAACAAACAGCATCTCTTGCCTACAGTGATTTGAGCTGTGGTCTTATCTCCTTGGGTTTCTCTATCAGTCTGATCCCATCTACTCTATCTCCCAGGAATGCCTCAATATATCTGGTGGACCACTGACACGTTTTCTTATTTTCCTCTACTGTTAAGAATTGACCCTTGAAAACATTTTCTTCCCAGTTCAATGGAATGTTGAGTCGGGCACAGGATCTATTTGCCATCTTGCTCCAATCATCTGGTTTTAGATATTTTATGTATATTTGTCACTATATAAGTGTAATTTTTCTCAATTTGGTTTTCTAAATGGTTGTTATTGGTATGTAGAAAACCTATCTATTATTGTATATAATACTTTGTTACCTGTCTGGGTGCAGCTTCCCCTGCATTTCGGCACGAGGCTCAAGCTGTTTATTCTCCAAAAGAAAACTGACAGGCTGGGTGTGATGGCTTATACGTGTAATCCCAGCATTTTGGGAGACTGAGGCGGGTGGATCACCTGAGGTCAGGAGTTCGAGACCAGCCTGACCAAGATGGCGACACTCCATCTCTACTAAAAATCCAAAAAAAGAAAAGTAGCCGGGCATTGGTGGTGTGCACCTGTATTCCCAGCTACTAGGGCAGCAGAGGCGGCAGGATCACTTGAACTCAGGAGGCAGAGATTGCAGTGAGACGAGATCTTGTCACTATACTCCAGTATGGGCGACAGAGACTATCTCTAAATAAAAAAAAAAAAAAAAAAAAAAAAGAAAATTCACTTCACAGGCAATAGATGGCTATAAAAGGATAATTTATGGACGATTTCATAGGGGAGATTGATGGAAAGAAAGGAAGTATACATTTTACCGACCTGGGCAGTTGACTGCAGAAATCACCAGAACTGCCCTTTCTCCAAAAATATTACCCATAAGCTATTCTACTACTGGTTCTTCTAGTCCTTCTCTCTATTCCAAAACCTCAAATTGTCCTTTTCCTTACTGGGGTAATTATCCTCTGCCCAGATCTGGGTCCTCCGCAATACTTAGCACTGTCTTTGAGTGTGTGAATTCCCTTTACTTTGGCTCAGGTTCCCAAAGAAACAGGCTTTGGGCCATACAGGACACCTCTAGACAGACTACACTGAGAAACCATGCTTGGAACGGTGCATGGGGAGAGGAGAGGGAGTTTACATACCTCGCTCTCACTCCTGGTTCTTTTTCTTATTGGTCAAAATTTACCCCACCGGCACAAACTCCTCCACACTTCTAGATTGCATCACCTGCCCCTTTGGCAGCTGTCTGGGAAGCCACATCCCACACTTTGAAGTGTAGTGTTTCATACAATCCAAAACTGGTAGTAGAGGCGAGGTGTGGTGGCTCACACCTCTAATCCTAGCACTTTGGGAGGCCAAGGCAGGCAGATCATGAGGTCAGAAGTTTGAGACTAGCCTGGCGAGCATGGTGAAACTCCATCTCTACTAAAAATAAAAATTTAGCTTGGCATGGTGGCCCGTGCTTGTAATCCCAGCTACTTGGTGGGTGGAGGTAGGAGTATCGCTTGAACCAGGGAGGTGAAGGTTGAAATGAGCTGAGATCACACCACTACACTCCAGCCTGGGCAACAGAGGGAGACTCCCTCTCAAAAACAAACAAACAAACAAAAAAGCCAAACAAACAAAAAATAAAAAGTGGTACAGAAACCAGAAAGTCCAGGTATGTAGCTAACTGGCCTGGTTGTACAACAGCAACCAAGGGTGAAAACTAAATACTCCCAGGCATGTCCTAAGTTCACCGAATAACTGGAGTACCCATCTGTGCTAGTTAACTGCCTTTATCTGAAGGAAAAATAAAACTCACATCTCTATGACAAGCAGGTGCTTACAGCTTGGAGCAAGTCACCTAGGCTAGACTCCTCTGGTGACAGGGAGACAGGGACATCATCTTCCTCGAGGTTCACATTTCAAAGAGATGGCTCCAAGGCCCTGAAGACATTCCTAGGGGACGGGCGTGGTGGCTCACGCCTGTAATCCCAACACTTTGGGAGGCTGAGGCTGGAGGATCACTTGAGGCCTGGAGTTCAAGTTCAAGACATTCCTGGGTTCTACGGTGGACAGAGGCTTACATATCAAAGGAAGAATTTACAAATACAATTTTTCTCAAGGAAATGCTCTAAGGAAAGTGAAATGGGGAAAGGTCTCTTCTTGACCTTTTGGCAACAGGAAAAACTCAATTTTATGTTTAGTTACCCTTACAAGTTTCCCCTATTATTATTCTTTTATAGTAACACTGCAGTTTTCTAATTATCTCCACTGCTGTTTCTGTCTTTCTCTGGGTAGTTTACCACCCCATAAATATCCAACAAGTCCTTAGTAAGACACAAAGCAAAGCGATTATCAACATTAAAATAGAATGCTTTTCTTTTTTTGGGGGGGGGGACAGAGTTTCGCTCTTTTTGCCCAGCCTGAAGTGCAATTGCGCAGTGTCGGCTCACTGCAATCTCTGTCTCCTGAGTTCAAGCGATTCTCCTGCCTCANCCTTTTGGCAACAGGAAAACTCAATTTTATGTTTAGTTACCCTTACAAGTTTCCCCTATTATTATTCTTTTATAGTAACACTGCAGTTTTCTAATTATCTCCACTGCTGTTTCTGTCTTTCTCTGGGTAGTTTACCACCCCATAAATATCCAACAAGTCCTTAGTAAGACACAAAGCAAAGCGATTATCAACATTAAAATAGAATGCTTTTCTTTTTTTGGGGGGGGGGACAGAGTTTCGCTCTTTTGCCCAGCCTGAAGTGCAATTGCGCAGTGTCGGCTCACTGCAATCTCTGTCTCCTGAGTTCAAGCGATTCTCCTGCCTCAACCTCTCGGGTAGCTGGGATTACAGGTGCTCACCACCACGCCTGGCTAATTTTTGTATTTTCAGTAAAGGTGGGGTTTCACCATGTTGTCCAGGCTGGTCTAGAACTCATGACCTCATGTGACCCACCTGCCTCGGCATCCCAAAGAGATGGGATTACAGGCGTGAGCCACTGCACCCAGGTATAATTAGTAATAGCATAATAAATTTAGTCTGTACAATGGTTTTGAACCAAGATCCCAAGCCTAAGGACCACCAGCTAAACAAATCAAAAACCTATGGGGGAATTGAATGAGACCTCTTGTAGTTTTTGACTAGCATTCTAGAATTGGGTTAAATTAAAACAGAGTGCCAACTCTATAAAAGGGACCACTAGGTGAATTATAGGATTTGGGGGTCAGGGTCTGTCAAGTGAAAAATTAGACATTCAGGGGATTAGAGTCTCATTATGTTGTGAAGACTTATTCTGGTGTCTTGGGAAAAGCTGTCTACAGTGTGGAAACACCAACTTCTCATCCTGATTTGTCGTTTGAATGTCTCTGGTTATGGCATTGGACAGTTTGGAGAACTCTTTGCGTGGTCCATACATCAGGCCTGAGACTTGTTCCTTAAAATTTATGCACTTTTATCTTATAGGACTTGTAAATCAAATATAAAATCCTAACCCCTGTCCCACTGCAACAATCTGAATGGACTTCTTCCTCAGCCAGGGCTCTTTTAAAATTTAACCTGAGAGATGGTTTGAGGCCATGACAGGAAGTGAGGGTCAGACATGCCTCATTATACCTCTCTGGCATTAACATCAACACAGACTTGAAGTCTGATAAGAAACATGTTATGGCCGGGTACAGTTGCTCATGACTATAATCTGAGCATTTTGGGAGGCCGAGGCAGTTGATTACCTGAAGTCAGGAGTACGAGACCAGCCTGACCAATGTGGTGACACTCCGTCTCTACTAAAAATACAAAAGTTAGCTGGGTGCGGTGGCAGGCGCCTGTAATCCCAGCTACTCAGGAGGCTGAGACAGGAGAATCACTTGAACCTGGGAGGCAGAGGTTGCAGTGACCTGAGATTGCGCCACTGCATTCTGGCCTGGGCAACAGAGCAAGGCTCCATCTGAAGAAAAAAGAAAGAAAGAAAAAAGAAACGTGTTACAACCTAATCTCTCTGTAGCCTAATACCTGAAGGCTTCCTCTGCAAGTAAGAACTTGGGTTTTCATAATCCTTTATCTTAACCCTGACATTGCTTTCTGTTGATCCTAGGGTTTTGTTTTGCTTTGTTTTTGTTTTGAGATGGAGTTTCCCTGTGTCGCCTAGGCTGGAGTGCAATGGGCAGGATCTTGGTTTCACTGCAACCTCCGTCTCCCGGGATCAATCAATTCTTGTGCCTCCAGTAGCTAGGACCACAGGTGCGGGACACCAGGCCCAGTTAATTTTATGTCCTTTTTTTAGAGGAGTTTTGCCATGTTGCTCAGCCTGGTCTTGTACTTCTGGCCTGGTGACCCATCTGCCTCGGCCTCCCAAAGTGCTGGGATTCCAGGCGTGAGCCAACGTGCCTGGCCTACTAATTAGGTTTCTTCTTGCTAAGGAAAACTGAGCTTTGAACGGGTTAAGTTTTTAAGTCCATGTAACTTTCTGTATTGCTTTTGAAGTCTGTTGACTATCATTCTGGTTAAATGAGTGACTTATTTCCACAGTGACCCGTGATCCTGTTTTGAACAAATGTTTTGAGCCTTTTAACGTCTTTGACAAACTTCCCCCAAATCCAGTTCTTTTCAAATTTATCTATTGCTGTTGAACAGACTAATCAAATTCTAATTTAAGTCTCTTTAACATGAAATTGACTTTGAGATTTACCAGTGAGGCCCCTGGAGAGCCTCAGTGAATGTGTCTCTCATTAGGCTTATTTGATATGTCAGATTATATGAAAAGCAATGTCAAATAATACAATAACACTAATTGCTGTTTACATTTATATAGATATGTTATTGATGTTAATGTTCTGAAGATCATATAAAATTTACAGAGTTCTGATGGTCCTGGTGTGATGCTATCAGTCATGATTCTGGTTGTTATCTTAAAATGCTCTATATAATAGAAATAACTGAATTTTTTCGCAAGTTGGACCTTTCATCAGATCTTAATCATTACTATTCTAAGCTGTATCATCTAAAGTGCTGATTCTTCTCTAAAAGCATCCAGAATCAGATTCATAAAAAACATTTTAACAAGTACTTTGGAATATGGATTTGTAATAACATTCAGATCCATGAACTAAATAAATTATTTTTCAAAACTCTAATGAAAACTGATAGTTTCATGTAACTGATGATCAAGATCAAGCAGAACAAAAATTAATTACATGAGGCTAAATAACTGATAATGTTTTTATGACCTTTATTTAAAACTTTATTTATTCTTGGGCTGGACACAGTGGCTTACACCTGTAATCCCAGTGCTCTCGGAGGCTGAGACAGGAGGATCCCTGGGGTGCAGGAGTTCAAGACCAACCTGGGCACCATAGGAGACCTGGTTTCTAAAAGAAATTAAGGAAAAAAAAACTTTGATTTTTACTTAAATGTTTGGTTTTCCACATTTAATAAAGTGTTCTGGTGGGGTGTGGTGGCTCACTTTGGAAGCCAAGGCAGGAGGATTGCTTGAGCCCAGGAGTTCAAGACCAGTCTGGGGAACATGGCAAAACCCTGTCTCTACCAAAAAAGAAATACAGAAAAGTTAGCTGGGCATGGTGGCGTGCGCCTGTGGTCCCAGCTATTTGGGAGGCTGAGGTGGGAGGATCACTTGAGCCAGGAGGCAGAGGTTGCAGGGAGCTGTGTTTGCACAACTGCCATCAGCCCGTGCAACAAGGCACAGCCCTTTCTCAAGAAAATAGAAAAAAAAAAAAAAGAGAAAATTATCTCTGTTAAACTATCTATAGTTTATAACAATTTGGTAAAGTATACTTTTGTAAACTAAGATGCAAAGGTTTGCTTTTTCTTTCTGCTCAATTCCTCCAGAATTCGAAAACTATTTGTAAATATTCTTATGGCAATATGGTTATTTACACAGGTCCAGTAAAAACCTGCTCTTGGTGCCTCATTCAACTCCAACATGGCAAAAATCTCCAGGCGTACAGAGAGTCCCTGATTGCTGTTTTCCAGAAATAGACTGGAAAGGATGGTTACAATAGCATTCACTCCAAGACAGAGTTCCCAAGCTTCATGAATAGAGAACTGGATGCCTTCACAAAGAACTAGAGGGCCCCAGTGTCCTTGATCACATGATGAAGAAACTGGACCTCGCTAGTGATGGGCAGTTAGATTTCCAAGAATTTCTGCATCTGATAGATGGCATGACTGTGGCTTACCATGACTCTTTTCTCAAGGCTGCCCATTGCAAGAAGCAGATCTGAGGATCCCTTGGGCCTGGTTTCCAAAGTCACCGCATTTCCTCCAGCCTCGCCATCACCAGCTCCTCACAGCCCACACATACCCTGGGCCCAGCACATCCACCACCTCATGCAGGCCCTGCCTGCAGGTAGTAATAAGACCATTCCCCCTTGCCTGCAGCTCCCCACTCCCTCTGCCCCCTGTGCCTCCTCCCACTCCCCTCTCTTACCCTCCCTTCTCCTCCCCTCCTTTCCTCTCTTCTATTCTCTCAAGTACACCTACCACCTCATGTAGGTAGTAATAAAATCACACTTCTTTTCTCTTCTTTCTTTCTCTCTTTCTCCTTCCTTTCCTTTCCTTTCCTTTCCCTCTTTCTTTGTTTCTTTTCCTTTTTCTTTTTCTTCTTTTCTTTTTCCAGAGATGGGAGTCTAGTTATGTTGCCCAGGCTGACTTTGAACTCCTGGTCTCAAGTGGTCTCCCAAAGTTCTGGGATTATAGGTGTGAGCCATTGCACCAGGCCCATTTTTTTTTTTTTCAACAAGAAAAAATAATCCGCTGTCTCTTTATAGATGGATACAATTTAAAACATTGGTTATAGGGCCAGGCATGGTGGCTCACACCTGTAATCCCAGCACTTTGGGAGGGTGAGGCGTGTGGGTCATCTGAGGTCAGGAGTTTGAGACCAGCCTGGCCAACATGGTGAAACCACATCTCTACTAAAAAGATTTAAAAATGTAGCATGGTGTGGTGGCACACATCTGTAATCCTGGCTACTCAGGAGGCTGATGCAGGAGAATTGCTTGAACCCAGGAAGTGGAGGCTGCAGTGAGCTGACATCTCACCACGGCATACCAGCCTGGGTGACAGAGCAAGACCCTGTCTCAAAAAGAAAAAAAAACATTATATTACCAAGGCTTTCATCAAAATGCATGGAATGCCTGACTCAAGTATTTTTAGCTTTACAGTGGGTGAATAAAAACGGTCACTTTCTGGTAGGCCAAGGAACCTTGAGAATGTAGGTGAAATCTAAAGTCTGCCTTGGTTTCACTTTCTATCCTCAAGAGGTTTTTAAATCTGAGATACCTAAGTGATCAATATATAGAGAAAAATTATGTTGCTAAAAAAAAGCTCTAATGGACCAGTTATTAGATTCTAGCTGTCTGCATTTTTCTAGTTCTTTTTTTTGGTTTGCTTGTTTTGTGTGTGTGTGTGTGTGTGTGTGTGTGTGTGTTTGACAAAGTCTTGCTCTGTCACCAGGCAGGAGTGCAGTGGCAGGATCTCAGCTCGCTGCAACCTCGGTCTCCCGGGTTCAAGCGATTTTCCTGCCTCAGCCTCCCGAGTAGCTGGGACTACAGGTGCATTCCACCATGCTCAGCTAATTTTTGTATTTTTAGTAGAGACGGTATTTCACCACTTTGGCCAAGATGATCTCGATCTCTTGACCTCGTGATCCACTCACCTCAGCCTCCCAAAGTGGTGGGGTTACAGGCGTGAGCCACTCCGCCCGGCTGAGTTGTTGTTATCTACATATAGACTAGACTAGATCCAATTTTCCAATAAAATTACTAAAAACAGAAACTGCGCTGTTCCTGAAGTCTGCTGATGAAAAACGTCAAACTCTGGAAAACATTTGAAGAGATTTATTCTGAGCCAAATAGGAGTGACCATGACCCATGACACGGCCTCAGGAGGTCCTGAGTTGCCCAAGGAGGTCGAGGTGCAGCTTGGTTTTATACATTTTATGGAGACTCCATCAAATACTTTTAAGTAATACTTTGGTTTGGTCTAGAAAGGCAGGACAACTCAAAGCAGGAGCTACTAGTGTATAGGTAGATTTAAACATTTTCTGGTTGACAATTGGTTGGGTTTATCTAAAAGCCTAGGATGGGCCGGGCATGGTGGCTCACGCCTGTAATGTCAGCACTTTGGGAGGCTGAGGCCGGTGAATCACCTGCAGTCAGGAGTTTGAGACCAGCCTGGCCAACATGGTGGCACCCCGTCTCTATTAAAGATACAAAAAAATTAGCCAGGTATGGTGGTGGGCGCCTATAATCCCAGCTACTCAGGAGGCTGAGACAGGAGAATTCCTTGAATCCGGGCGGTAGAGGTTACAGTGAGCCAAGAATGCACCATTGCACTCCAGCCTGGGCAACAGATCTAGACTCTGCCTCAAAACAAAAACAAACAAACAAACAAAAATGTCTAGCATCAACAGAAAGGAATGCCTGGGTTAAGATAGAGGATTGTGGTGACCTAAGTTCTTATTTGCAAAGGAAGCCTTTAGGGACTAGGCTTCAGAGAGAATAGGTTGTAACATGTTTCTTATGAGATTTAAGTCTGTGTTGATGTTGATGCCAGAGAGGTATAATGAGGCATGTCTGACCCACAAGTGCTGTCATGGCCTCTCAGGTTAATTTTAAAAGAGCCCTGGCTGAGGAGGAAGTCCATTCAGATGGTTAAGGGGAGTGGGGTGCTTAGGATGTTATTTTAGTTTACAAATACAATAAGATAAAACTGCATTTTTTTTTTTTTTTTTTTTTTTTTTTTTTTTGAGACAGAGTCTTGCTCTGTTGCCAAGGCTGGAGTGCAGTGGCAAGATCTTGGCTCACTGCAACCTCTACTTCCCGGGTTCACATGATTCTTCTGCCTCAACCTCGTGAGTAGCTGGGACCACAGGCATGTGACAACATCCCCAGTTAATTTTTTGTGTTTTTAGTAGAGGCGGGGTTTCATCGTGTTACCCAGGACAGTCTGGACCTCTCGACCTCGTGATCCGTCCACCCTGGCATCCAAAAGTGCTGGGATTACAGGCATAAACCACCGTGCCCCGCCAAAGTGCATAAATTTTAAGGAACAAGTCTCGTGCCTGAGGTATGGACCACACAAAAAGTTCACCAAACTGTCCAATGCCATAACCAGAGACATTCCAATGACAAATCAGGATGAGAAGTTGATGTTTCCACACTGTGGACAGCTTTTCCCAAGACGTCAGAATAATTCGTCATATCATAATGAGACTCTTACCCACTTAATGTCTACATTTTTCACTTGAGAGAACCTGAACCCCAAATACTTTGATTCATCTAGTGGTCTCTTTTATAGAGTTGGCACTCTGCTTTATTCAACCTAGTCCTAAAATGCTACTCAAAGACTACAAGAGGTCTCATTCAATTCCCCCACAGTGTTTTGATTTGTCTTGGGATCTTGGTTCAAAACCATCGTACAAACTAAATTTATTATACTACTGCTAATTATAGCTGGGTGCAGTAGCTCATGCCTGTAATCCCAGCACTTTGGGATGCCAAAGCAGGCAGATCACTTGAGGTGAGGAGATTGAGATCAGCCTGGCCAGCATGGTGAAACTCCATCTCCCCTGAAAATGCAAAAGTTAGTCGGGCGTGGTGGTGAGTGCCTGTAATCCCAGCTACTTAAGAGGCTGAGGCAGGAGATTCAGTTGAACCCAGGAGGTGGAGCTTGCAATGAGCTGGGATCACGCCACTGCACTTCATCCTGGGTGACAGAGCAAGACTCCATCGCAATAAAATAAAGTAAAATAAAATAAAATAAAATAAAATAAAATAAAATAAAATAATTGCTAATTATTTTGGTATTATGATCTTTGAGCTCCATTCTTGTTGCCTAATACTTGTTAAGCCAGCTCTCCCAACAGGATAATGTTGGCCTAGTGCTTCAAGATGAATGCTACCATAGATGGGACTAATAAGATGGAATTTGATGCTGAACTCCAGACAAACATGCCTGCATTTTTATTCCTTCTGACCTGTTTGTGACTCAAATGTGGCCCATGTCCCTGATATCAACTCCCTTACCTTTCCCTTGACATGGGACAAAAACAACCGGCCCAGGTCCATCCTGGCATGGAGTGACAATGAAGCCTCACTTTAAGATGGCTGATCAGTGAGGTTTTCAAAGAAAGATGTTCATCAAAAGAGGGAACCTGAAAGCTGATTGTGCGAATGAACCAGCTTCTCTAGGGCCAATGAGCCTCATTTCAAAACAATATGTAACATTTTTCTTTCCAATAAAACTTCCAACTTCTCTTTGTTGGTTGGACATACTGAAGACCACCCTAGTCCGTGTGTATGCCCTGAATTGCAATTTTGTGATTCCCAAATAGAGCATTTGATTTCGGGATTTGTCTCTATAATTTATTTTGACTTTGACACAATTAACCGGTATGATGTGTTTAAAGGTCGCCCCGCCCCCTGACAAGGTGAGTATTATACTGAATTTAAGAATTCTTTCTAGGCAGGGCATGGTGGCTTAAGTCTGTAATCCTAACACTTTGGGAGGCCGAGGTGGGCGGATCACCTGGGGTAAGGAGTTCAAGACCAGCCTGGCTAAAATGGTGACACCGCAGCTCTACAAAAAGTACAAAATTAGCTGGGCCTTGTGGCGCATGCCTGTAACCCTAGCTACTTGGGAGGCTGAGGCAGGAGAATTGCTTGAACACAGGAGACAGAGGTTGCAGTGAGCCGACATCGCACCACTGCACTCCAGCCTGGGCAACAAGAGAGAAACTCCATCCCGAAAAAGAAAATTATCCTATTATAATCTTGATAATTGCTTTGCTTTGCATCTTACTATGGACTTGTTGGATATCTAGGTGGCTGTAAACTACCCAGAGAAAGAAACAGCAGGGGAAATAATTAGAAAATTGTAGTGTTCCTATAAAAGAATAACAAACGGGGGAAATTGTAAAGGTAACTAAACATAAAGTTAAATTTTTCCTGTTGCCAAAATGGCAAGAAGAGACCTTTCCCCACTTCACTTTCCTTACAGCATCTCCTTGAGAAAATTTGTATTTGTAAATTCTTCCTTTGATCTGTAAGCCTCTGGCCATCCTAGAACTCAGGAGGGTCTCGAACTTGAACTCCAGGCCTCAAGTGATCCTCCAGCCTCAGCCTCCCAAAGTGTTGGGATTACAGGCATGAGCCACCACACTTGTACCCTAGGAATGTCTATCTTCAGGGCCTTGGAGCCATCTCTTTGAAATGTGAACGTCGAGGAAGATGATGTCCTTGTCTCCCTGTCACCAGGGGAGTTTAGCCTAGGTGCCTCGCTCCAAGCTGTAAGCACCTGCTTGTCATAGAGATATGAGTTTTATTTTTCCTTCAGATAAAGGCAATTAACTAACACACGTGGGTACTCTTAATTACTTGGTGAACTTAGGACTTGCCTGGGAGTATTTAGTTTTCACCCTTGGCTGCTGCTGTACAACCAGGCCAATTAGCTACTTACCTGGACTTTCTGGTTTTTCCTACCACTTTTTTGTTTGTTTGTTTTTTGTTTTGTTTTGTTTTTGAGACGAGTCTTGCTCTGTCGCCCAGGCTGAAGTGTAGTGGTGTGATCTCAGCTCACTGCAACCTCTGCCTCCCAAGGTCAAGTGATTCTCCTACCTCAGCCTTCCGAGTGGCTGGGATTATAGGCGTGAGCCACCACGCCTGGCCTCTGCTACCACTTTTGGGTTGTATGAAATACTACACTTCAAAGTGTGGGATCTGGCTTCCCAGACAGCTGCCAAAGGGGCAGGTGATGCAATCTGGAAGTGTAGGGGAGTTCGTGCGCGTGGGGTAAATTTTGACCAATAAGAAAATAGCCAGGAGTGAGAGACGGGTAGTAAATTCCCTCTCCTCTCCTCTCCCCATGCCCTGTTCCAAGCATGGTTTCTCAGTATAGTCTGTCTAGAGGTGCCCTGTATGGCCCAAAACCTGTTTCCTTGGGAACCTGAGCTAAAATAATGGGAATTCACACACCCGAAGACAGTGTTACATGTTGTGGAGGATCCAGATCTGGACAGAGGAAAATTACCCCAATAAGGAAACGGACAATTTGAGGATTTGGAATAGAGGGATGGACTAGAAGAACTAGTAGTAGAATAGCTTATGGGTAATATTTTTGGAGAAAAGGCAGTTCTGGTGATTTTTGCAGTGAACTGCTCAGCTCTGTAAAATTTATACGTCCTTTCTTTCCATCAGTCTCCCCTATGAAATCTTCCATAAAGTGTCCTTTTATAACTATCTATTGCCTGTGGGGTGAATTTTCTTTTTTTGTTTTTCTTTTTATTTAGAGATAGAGTCTCTGTCCACCAGGCTGGGTATGTAGTGGTGCCACCTTGGCTCACTGCAATCTCTGCCTTCCGAGTTTAAATGATCCTCCTGCCTGAGCTGCCCTAGTACCTGTGACTACAGGCGCGTATCACCAATGCCCGGCTAATTTTTTTTTTTTTTTGTATTTTTAGTAGAGATGGGGTTTCACCATGTTGGCCAGGCTGGTCTTGAACTCCTGACCTCAGGTGATCCACAGGCCTAGGTCTCCCAAAGTGCTGGGATTACAGGTGTGAGCCACCACACCCAGCCTGTTAGATTTCTTTTGAAGAATAAAACAGATTGAGTCTTGTGCCAAAATGCAGGGGAAGCTGCACCCAGACAGGTAACAAAGTATTATATACAATAATAGATAGGGTTTCTACATACCAATATTAACCATTTAGAAAACCAAATTGAGAAAAATCACACTTATATTGTGACAAAAATACATAAAATATCTAAAACAAGATTATTGGAGCAAGATGGCAGATAGATCCCGTGCCCCACTCAACATTCCATCGAATTGGGAAGAAAATGTTTTCAAGGGTCAATTCCTAACAGTAGAGGAAAACAAGAAAACATGTCAGTGGTCCACCAGATATATTGAGGCATTCTTGGGAGATAGAGTAGATGGGATTAGACTGATAGAGAAAGCCAAGGAGAGAAGCTCAAATCACTGTAGGCAAGAGATGCTGTTTGTTTTTTGAGACAGAGACTTATTCTGTCGCCCAGGCTGGAGTGCAGTGGCATGATCTCATCTCACTGCATGCTCTGACTCCCGGGTCCAAGTGATTCTCCTGCCTCAGCCCCCGCAGTAACTGGAATTCACAGGTGGCCCCCACCATGGCAAGCTAATTTTTGTATTTTTAGTAGAGACAGGGGTTTCACCATATTGGCCAGGCTGGTCTCGAACTCCTGACATCAAGTGATCTGCCTACCTTGGCCTCCCAAACTGCTGGGATTACAGCGTGAGTCACTGCGTCCGGCCAAGAGATGCTCTTTGTAACAAAGCTTCTAAAAAACTCCAAACCCAGAATCAACAAAAAAACACAGAGCTGGAAAGGGCCTTAGGATAATCATCAGGTAGGTTAATTTAAAAGTTCATTTGAAGCATCTAAATCAGCCAGATTCCCCTCCAACATCACAAACAGATTGCCTGGCAGTGGCCACTTTTGCCTCTAAGATGATACGCTGATAATCGTTCATTAAAGAAACTGAAGGCCTGGCGAGGTGGCTCATACTTGTCATCCCAGCACTTTGGAAGGCTGAGGCAGAAGGATTGCCTGAATCCAGTATATAGAGACCAGCCTGGGCAACCCGGTGGGATCCTGTCTCTGCAAAAAATACAAAACTTAGCTGGGTATGGTGGTGTGTGCCTGTAGTCCCAGCTAGTTCAGAATCTGAAGTGGGAGAATCCCTTGAGCCCGGGAGATCGAGGCTGCAGTGAGCTGAAATTGCAGCACTGCACTCCAGCCTGGGAGACAGAGTGTGATCCTGTCTCAAAAAATAACACAAAAAAGGAATGCATCACTGGGCATGGTGGCTCATGCCTGTAATCCCAGCACTTTGGGAGGCTGAGGCCAGGGAATCATGAGGTCAGGAGATTGAGACCATCCTGGCTAACACGGTGAAACCCAATCTCTACTAAAATACAAAATTAGCTGGGCATGGTGGCAGGCGCCTGTATTCCCAGCTACTCGGGAGGCTGAGGCAGCAGAATCACTTGAACCTGGCAGGCAGAGGTTGCAGTGAGCCAAGATCTCACCACTGCACTCCAGCCCGGGCAGCAGAGCGAGACTCTGTCTAAAAAAAAAAAAAAAAATTATGTATCAGAACTTGATGTAACTTCAGCCCTTCACAGTAATAATAAAGGAGAGAAACACATTTGTGGAAAGAGGACCATGTTCACTCTTTATCTATTCATAATAGACAGGTAGTCGGGAGATTTATATAACCAAGGAATCTAAGGAAAAATATTCCCTGTCATGACTCACAATCTTCCAGCCACCCTTCCTTGCACCTGTCTTGTGGGCTGGGGGACCCAGCTTATGGATTCCATCTTCCCAGGGAGAAAGAAAAATCAAATCCTTCAGTATCTCTCTTAGGGTATCCTCTCCTCTATTTGCCTGGAGGATAAGGCTCTCGATATCTAGTAGTCGAACTTTACGTTTGCGTAATATAGAACTATATTGGGATAAAATAGAATTTGTTTCCTCTGAGACACAGGTAGAGGTACGTCCACACTGACCTGGGTGGCAGCCACCTCTTCCTGAAGTGCCAGGCAGGACATGCTCACAGATCTGGGGAACCTCTGCTGCTCCTGGAGCCCCACAACCTCCTTCCTGGCACCCTGTTCCTCTGGTGGTTGTGGCAGCCCACACTTGGCCTTGGTCTCCCCTGTTTCCTTGCCTGCCCCTCTTCTGCCCACCCTACATATCTCTGTCTCCCACTGTCCCCACTATGACCACGATTGCCTCTCTCTCCCTGCACTCTCTCTCTCCTACGGCTCCTTGTCTTGGGAAAATGAACCCACAGCCTCTACCTTGCGACTGGGGACAGAACCCCGGGCTTGTTCAATTCTCCCTCCCTCCGTCACACACATCTGTCCTCCTTAATGTTTCTGAAGTCAGTGAGCTCCAAACTCAGCCCCTCCTGCGCCTGCCAGCTGTAGGACCTGTGACAAGACGCCTATCATCTGTCTGGGACTCCGTCTCTCATCTATCATATAGGCATAATGATGATAGTGTCCTCCTTCCAAGGCTGGGGAGAACCAGGAGGCCAAGGTGATGGGCTATGGACTGCCAAAACAGCTCCAATCCTGCCTCCACCTGGGGCTGGTGTTTCAAGTCCTTGCGTGTGAATGGAGCTTTAATGTCTCCATTCACATACAAATGTTTTATTCTAAAATAGACTCCCCTCTGCCCTTCCCTTCCCCACAACTGTTTCCCCTCTGCACCGTGCCATGGTACCTGTGAGAAAGAACTGTCCCATTCCCAAATCATCGTCCCCACCCCAGCCCCCAGACCCTTGGTTGGTGAGACCCATGATGGGCAGTCTCATGCTTCTGTCCAGGGGACTTTCCCACCGTTGCTCCCCTGCATGGAGACTAAGTGGACTCTTCTATTCCCTGTCCATCACAGGGTCTACAGTGCACGCATCTTCCTCATTCCTCCACGTTCCCCAGATGACGATTTCATCTGTGTCTCCTCCCACATACTCCCAAATGGACCGTCCCAGACCTTGAACTTGAAATTCGTTCAGAGAGCAAAGGCCAAGATGCCCAACCACCTGCTGCAGAATCCTGCTCCAGGACTGAAGTGTATAGTCTCTATCAATATAAAAACTAGAGGCCAGGTGCAGAGGCTCACACCTGAATCCTAGCACTTTAGGAGGCCAAGGTGGGAGGCTCGCTTGAGCCCAGGAGTTCAAGGCTGCACTGAGCTATGATCATGCCACTGCACCCCACCCTAGACAGAGGAAGACCCCATCTGTAGAAAAAACAGACAAACAAATAAGCAGACAAAACCAACAACTGGAAACATCCTCCTCTGGAATGGTGGTCAGGAACATCTGCCTGCCTTGTTCCCTGATGTCTTTCCAGCACCTAGAACAGCGCTCAGCACAAGGATGCACTCATTAGTGTTTTGTTGAATAAATGACTCCTTTGATACAGTCATTCCACTTCTAAGAATCTTTCCTAAATAAATATTCACACACTTGCAAAGAGCTGTGTGCACAATAATTGGAGGAGCAAACAACCGGGGAACGATTGCAAATGTTTATTAACTGTCAGTAACTGATACACAGGAATCGGATGAGGGGAGTAGAGGCTGAACAGAAAACAGGGTGTGGGGGGACTTGATCAGGACACATGGCAATGGGGAAATGCAGATGGGAGATACTTATAGTGGTACTTGGTGTGTGTGTGGGGGGTGTGTGTGTGTGTGTGGTGTGTATAAATGCAGAGGAAAAATCTGAAATTAAACACTCAGATCTGCTGTCAATCGTCACATCCAGGGAGAGAGGAGGGAAGTGCTTTGCTATTCTATGCAGAGAATACCTGACAATACTTGTTTTCTGAGGTAGGTGCGTGGATAGACAGACCAAAATATGCATTAAGTATGTCTTGCTCCAATGAAAATGCTAATAGCTAACAGAATGGCATACTGTAAGAAAATACAACGGAAATGCTAACAACGAACTCTTGGCACACTAAGAAAAATGATGCTCAACTTTTCACTGTTGTGAACACTTGCTTTCACTTGCTATACACCTGATGATGAGGGGTCCGCAGCCATGCCCATGTTCTTGAAAGGTCACCAAATTCTGCTTCACATCATGGGCATGTGTCATATCTCTGAGGCTGAGGCAAGAAGAGAGAAGGAAAGTAAGTGGCAGTGAGTTGCCACTGCCTGATAACTCAATCTCAACTCTTCCTGACGTGCAGACCCTGTACACTACGATTCTGCCCTACCTCAGGACCTGCACACGCTTTCCACGGTTCCTCGAAGTGAACCACCTGCACATGCCACAGTAACTTCCTTGCTTGGTTTATCCATTTCTAGGCTAGAGGAAGGTGTGGCCCACGTATCAAGACTGACCTGGGGTTTGGGAACCCACCGCATCCTGGGTAGGGAGGAACCCTGGATATACAGGGCAGGGAGTAGAAAGAGCATGGGAAATCTCATCATTCAGCCTCAATGCTGTACCCTAGAAAATTATGAGAAGGGAATGATTCGGGGAACAAGAGACAAGATGGGATACCGGTACTGTAACAGAATAGCACACCTGCAGGGATGTGGCGGATGAGCTGAAAGTTCACTTACGGAGTTACTCGTCATCTTCCTCAGGATCACTGATCTCTTCATAAATCACCAGCTGCTTTCTCTCACGCAGCCTGTGGGTCCAGGCATGTTTCCTCCTTTTGGGTCCTGTGATGGAGAAGAGTTGGAAGATGAGGGTTGGGTAGGCTGGAGAGTGTTAGGCTCTGTTTTCTCCATAAATGGAGATGCCTCCCCTCTCCCAAGTGCCCATGGGTCTTCTTTTTCCAGTTTTTCACATTCTCTGGCTTAGAGAGGCTGAGACCTTAGACCCACACCAATACAGGCCAAATGCCAATTAAAGTTTTAGCTTCTGCCTCCTTCCGTTGTGAGGTTTAGATTCCCAACCTCTTCACTTACAGGAACATTCAACCATACCTCCTTTCATTCTGCACGTATTTGCTAAGGGCACACAGGCATACCTTGTTTTATTGCACCTCATTTTTATAGTGCTTCACAGATAGTGCAATTTTGGGGGAAGAATTCTCACCAATTTTACACTTCTCAACTATTATTATGTCTGTTGTTGTGATCTGTGATCAGTGAGCTTTGATATTATTATTGCAAATGTTTTTGTTGTTTTTTGGTCATTTAAAGTAATTTTTGTTTTTTATTTTTGTGGGTACACAGTAGGTGTATATTCTTATGGGGTATGTAAGATGCTTTGACACAGGCATGCCATGCGTAATAATCACATCATGGAAAATAGGGTCTCCATCCCCTCAACCATTTATCCTTGTGTTACAAACAATCCGTTTACACTCTTTCAGTTATTTTTAAATGTGTGATTAACTTATTATTGACTACAGTCACGCTGTTGTGTGTAAATGTTTTGGGGGTACCAGGAACTGGCCCTACAGAAGATGAGGAATGTAATTGATCAATGTTGTGTGTGTTCTGACTGCTCCACCGATGAGCTGTTCCCCGTCTCTCCTCCTTCTCTTGGGCCTCCCTATTTCCTGAGACACAGCAACACTGAAATTAGGATGATGAAGAACCCTACAATGGTGGCTATGTGTTCAAATGAAAGGAAGAGTCACATGTCTCTCTCATTAAATCAGAAGCTAGAAATGGCCAAGGTTATTGAGGAAGGCATGCTGAAAGCCAAGACAGGCTGAAAGTTAGGCCTCTTGAACCAAACAGCCAAGCTGCTGAAATAGAGAAAATTTGAGTGGTCAGGATAGAAAATGAAACCAGCCACAACGTTCCCTTAAACCAAAGTCTAATTCAGAGCAAGACCCGAACTCTCTCCAAGTCCATGAAAGCTGAGAGGGTGACGAAGTTGCAGAAGAAATGTCGGATGCTAGCAGAGGTTGGTTCGTGAGATTTAAGGAAAGAAGCCGTCTCTGTAACATAAAAGTGCAAGGTGAAGCAGCAAACCCTGATGGAGAAGCTGAAGCAACCTAGGCAGAAGATCTAGCTAAGATCACTGTTGAAGGTGGCTACACTAAACAACAGATTTTCAATATAGATAAAATAGCCTTCTATTGGAAGGTGATGCCATCTAAAACTTTCATAGCTAGAGAGGATTGACTCCAACTTTGAAAGAAGTTCTACTGTGGGTAAAATGCTATCCAAAAGCATCACATACTACAGAGAAATCTTTCATGAAAGGGAGAGCTAATTGATGTGGCAAATTTCATTGTTGTCTTCTTTTAAGGAACTGCCACAGCCACTCCACCCTTCAGCAACCACCACCTTGATCAGCCAGCAGCCATCAACACCGAGGCAAGACCCTCCACCAGCAAAAGAGTGTGGCTCACTGAAGGCTCAGAAGATTGTTTGCATTTTAACAACGAATTATTTTAAAATTAAGGTATGTACATTTTTACACATAACACTATTGCAGACTTAGACTACACTATAGTGTAAACATAATGTTTTTATGCACTGTGAAACAAAAGCAATGTGTGTGACCCACTTTATTGCAGTCGTCTGGAACGGAACCTGCAATATCTCTGAAGTACACATGTCAACGTTGAGTATCAGGCATTGAGCTAAGATATGATTCCAGATTATCAGAGATAGAATTGCTTGAGCACCTTTCACGTCATCAGGCCTTCTAGATTTAATTTAATGCCTCCAAACAATTTATGAACTATGATTCTTTATTTTCATCTTATGGACTAGGAATCTGGAACTGAGAAAATTTGGAAGACTTGCCCCAAGACACGTGGTTTTTTACAACTCCAGTCTGTGTCTCTGAAAGTCATCTCTAACATCTCATCTGGAGCTGGGTAAGCTCCTCAGCCCAGCCTGGACCCAGGCTTGTCTGGGATCCATGCCACGCACCCAGTCCACACACCTGAACACAGCCAGGGAAGCCACAGGGGTTGCTCCTGAATTGTTTCCTCTTACCAGATCTCTTGTTAATCTTCTCAGAGGTATTTGCTTTTCCCGGGGGGCACAGCTGTTTCCCATCGTTTTGTGGGCCAGATGCTTCTGGCACTCCCTTCGAATCATTTCCTTCCTCTGCTGGCTTCTTGGGCATGATCTTTACAACGTGAAGGTCACAGATAAACAGTATCAGTCACATTTCCATAGTGCTTTAGAGCTTACAAAGCGTCTTCACATGCATTACCTTAATCAATACTCTCAACAACGCTGGGAGAGTTACACTTACCTAAATAAGGAGAAACCTGGGAGGTTAGAAGGGAAAGGAATGGCCTAAATGAATGGGGCTTCCAGGGCTAGAATGCTTATCTTCACACTCTTTTAAGACCGACATTCATGCAAACAGCAGAAATCTCCACGTAATTGAGAGTGTGGTATACAGAAGATTTGGAGAACAATAGCATTCTAAGAATTCACAAGGTCTACAAATGGAAGAGCTTCTATAAAATACAAGGGATCCCATAAAGGCTTGTAGTCAGTTGCTGGGAGTCTAAATGTAAATACGTAGCGAGGGGACAAAACACTGCTGGGAAAGATGCTGTGGGGAGATGAATACAAGCAAGGGAGAGGGAAAGAAATGGTTTGCTGAAATTAATCTAGGCAGCAAGCAAAGCAATACCAGATATGGCATAGCACCCTAGAGAGGCACCAACATTGAATGTGGAATTCAGTGAGGTGGTACCCATACCAATTCTGGTTACATTGGGATGTGTCACTGACCAACAAGCTTAAGCTACTTTTTTCTTTGCTTTTCTTTTTTCTTTTTGAGACAAAGTCTCGCTCTGTCACCAGGCTAGAGTGCAGTAGCGAGATCTCGGCTCACTGCAATCTCCCCCTCCCCCGGATCAAGTGATTCCCCTGCCTTAGCCTCCTGAGTAGCTGGGACTACAGGCAGGCACTACCACACCCCACTAAGTTTTGTATTTTTAGTAGAGACGAGGTTTCACCATGTTGGCCAGGATGCTATCTCTTGACTTCATGATATGCCCGCCTCGGCCTCCTAAAATGCTGGGATTACACTCGTGAGCCATCGGGCCTGGCCCTTAAGCTACTTTTTACTCAGCTTCCTCACTTATGAAATAGTGAACAATACATGTAAAATAGGCTAAGGGAAAGTACTGTCTGAGCTTGTCAATACCGTTTAAATGTAATAATAATAATAATTAATACCTTTCTGTTTCCTTCTTTGAATTCGATCTCCACACTGGCAACCCAACTCCCAGATCCCTTTACCCTCTAAACCAGAGTTGAATCTGCACTTGTGGGATCACTCATTCAGGGACCTCCGAGGGATCCCCTGGGCTGGGATTGGGGCTTCCCAGATGCCTCAGGTGCAGACAAGGCCCTCAAGGAGCTCAAGGAGGGGCCAACAGTCAAAGCAATTCCTAAGCCATGTGAGTGGCCCCGGTAACAGAGGAGAGGCCAGCTGGTCCTTCCTGTTGCGAGAATGGGTGTCTCAATGGAAGCATCAGCAGGCCCTTTTGGGTAAATCCCTAGTGAACAACATCTGAACTTCATAAATAAATGCAAACGTGAATGAGCTTTAAATGGCTTGGAGCTCTGGATTAGACTACCACTGCCACTCCGCCTCAGGAAAATTCTTTAGCATCTCTGTACCATGATAGCCTCATTTTATTATTTTGCTGATAATTATGATCTACAACACGAACTATGATTCTTCGCTTCCATTTCATGGACCAGGAATCTGGAGTTCAGACAACTTAGAAGATTTGCGCCAAGTCACATGGCTTTTGTAAACACCGAAGTGTGTGACTCATTATTATTTGGAGATAACAACAGACACAACATCATAGAGGTCTTCTCATGGATTCAATACATTACTTCATGTGAAGTTATTAAAATAGTATCTGGCATCACTATGAAAACAAAAGAAGTATTAAGAATCACAACTAAGCTGTTGATGCTACATCAGGTGTTGTGATAGACATGGGGAGGAGGCAATGAGGGCATTTTTGATATTCTCCCACTGTTACCAGTGTTCACATCAGTGAAGGGACAAAGGTTGTCTGGTCCTTTAGATTTGAGAGATACTCACCTTCGGGGAGATTCTCTGGAGCCTGCCAAAAGTCATCTGAGGACGTTCAACTGAAAGAGAATACATCAGAATTTTTCTTTGTTGGTAAAGATTTCCAAACTCTAGAGAGACTTCTGTCGCATGAGGGCATTCTGCAGCAGAGGGTTATGAGTCCACTCAATGTTGAGGAGTTATTTGAGATTTGCTTCTGAATTATGTTTAGTCATGGTTGGTGCATTTATCTGTGGCATCAATTCAGAATTTTCCATCTCATGGTTTATCAAATTGGGGTTAAACCCCATCACAGTGTCATCTTATGTCATTACGTATCTTTTACTTTTTCCCAAATAATTAAATCGATTAGTTGGGAATCTGAACTGTATCCACTCAAGAAGTACAACAACTAAAAATCACTGTACACTTCAAATGGGTGAATCTTATGGTATGCGTATTAAGCTGTTAAATGTGTGATGAACCATGGATGATTTAGTTCAGTGGCTCTGAAATATTTTCAGAATAAAGACACTCCTTTAATGTCAAACACTTGGCAGATACTCAAGCACTGGATTGCCAGATCTCTTACAGTGATTGTGGGAGATGGTAGAATCTGGCCTGTTTGTTGGGGAGTAATAGGTCTATTGGAGATGGTTTGGACATTCTGACCTTATCTTATGATTGCATTGTCAGTGCAGAAGAGCCAGTAAACACATATGTCCCCTTTATATTCCTGAAATGCACAAAGATCTCTACCTAAGGACCTATCTTTTTTTCACCCTATGTTATCTCTGGTTTTAATAAAATACAGAGAAACAGCAATCTTCATTACATAATGTGTTCATCACCATCTCTCTTATGATATTTATCCAATATCTACATGCTGTTAATGAAACAATCACTGGAAGTTTTTGGCAAATCTACACTTTTAACATTTTCTTTTTTTTTTTCACTTTAAAATTTTTTTTTTTTTTTTTTTTTTTT
>NW_016816307.1:46831-50711 GCF_001698545.2 Rhinopithecus bieti
TTTTTTTTTTTTTTTTTTTTTTGAGACGGAGTTTTGCTCTTGGGGCCTAGGCTGGAGTGCAGTGATGCGATCTCAGCTCACCGCAACCTCCGTCTCCCAGGTTCAAGCGATTCTCCTGCCTCACCCTCCTTAGTCGCTGGGATTAGAGGCATGTGCCACCATGCCCGGCTAATTTTGTGCTTTTTTTTTTTTTAGTAGAGATGGGGTTTCTCCATGTTGGTCAGGCTGGTCTTGGACTCCTGACCTCAGGTGATCTGCCCTCCTCGGCCTCCCAAAGTGCTAGGATTATAGGCGTGAACCACAGCGCCCGGCCTTAAAATTTTCTTAACTGTGCTTTGATTCTTAACAGTGTTTAGCAAGAACAACATGTCCTTTAAAAAAGAAATATTTCAAACACACAGAAAAGTATGGGGAATAATATTGAGTTCAGTCGCATCTCAACATTACCCCATGACTATGTTAGATCTGATTTATTTATTCAGAATGTTAGAAACACTATTAACAGGCTCTGGTGCAGTAGCTCATGCCTGAAATCCCAGCACTTTGGGAGGCTGAGGAGGGTGGATCACCTGAGGTCAGGAGTTTGAGACCAGCCTGGCCAACATGGTGAAACCCCGTCTCTACTAAAAACACAAAAATTAGGTGGGCATAGTGGCCGGCGCCTGTAATCCCATCTACTCAGGAGGCTGAGACAGGAGAATCTCTTCAACCCAGGAGGCAGAGGTTGTAGTGGGCTGAGACTGTGCCACTGCACTCCAGCCTGGGCGACAAGAGCGAATCTCCAGTTCAAAAAACAAAACAAAACAAAACAAAAACACTATGAATAAGTCATGACTGAAGCTGTCTGTGCAGCACTCACCAATCTGTGCCCCCGCTCCTTCTCTATTTACAGCCAGTCTCCTCAATTTGATGGCTTTTTATTCACATTCACGTTTTATGCATTTACCATTTGCTTATTATCCATAAATATTCATATTCTTGTTTTACATGTTTTACAATTTTATGAATGATCTCTGCAGTTAACTTTGTGTATGCAATCTTTTTTTCACTCAGCTCTGATGTGTATGAGGGAACAAATGCCTGAGGATCCTTCCCAGATAGCTGAGCTGAAAAGCAGTTGGGCTTCAGGAGACCCTTTCCAGCCCCTTCCCATCTACTCACCCTCATTCCTGCGGTTATGGTCATTATCAATATTATTCCCCTGGAAGTCTGTGGCCCGTTTATTACGCATGAAAGGTGGGAGGGTGACCTTGAAACCTAGAAAGAAGCAAAATGTTTCTTTCTTAAGAGACAAACTTAGGCCTGGCATGGTGGCTCATATCTGTAGTACCAGCACTTTGGGAGGCTGAAGCAGGAGGATTGCTTGAGGCCAGGAGTTCAAGACGAGCCTGGATACCATAGAGAGACCCCTATATCTACAAAATATAAAATAAAATTAGTTGGGCATGGTGGCATGTGCCTGTAGCCTCAGCTACTCCATAGGCTGGGCAGGAGGATTGCTTGAGCCCTGGAGTTCGAGGCTACATTGAGCTATGATTGCACTGCTACACTCTAGCCTAGGTGACAGGGAGACTCTGACTCCAAAAGAGAGAGAGAGAGAAGCCGAGAGAAGGATGGTAGGGTGGGAGATGTGCTGCGATGCCACAGAGACAGTTGGGCTCATCAGAACAGACGCCTATGGGAGAGAAACGTGCAGGATCCAGGTATAAGCTTCACTGTGGCCACTCCCTGCCCTCAGCCCTGACAGGATAGGAAGAGCAGAACACCCAGAAGCTGCCCCGCGATTCTTCCCTGCACAAAAGGAAAATGTGGGGTACTTTCTGCAGCCTAAGAACTAGGCAAAGCAGGAAAAGGGATGCTCATGTGTCCCCAGACTTGTCTGTACCCAGAACTTTCTGTTACCTAGTTTAGTCATGGTCTCATACTTTCTCTTCACGTGCACACAGCTGATTTTCTCCGAGTATTTCATCTTTTCCCACTCTTTCTTAGAGAAGTATTTGGTAATATCATCGAAGGCCTAGGGGAAAAAAAAGAAATAAAGGAATTCTGGCAGTGACTCAGCTAGGCATGTCTGCCATTCAGTTGGAGCCGCTTCCTGTGTGCTGGATCTGGGAAGTGGGGATGATAACCTGCCCTGGTTGATGCCATGACTAACTGAGAGAACATGGGGACCTTCCCTAGCTTCTCCCCTGCCACACAGTAGGACTTTAATGCTGCTGGCTGTCTCTCTTCCCACCTTGCAGAATGGAGTGAGATTCACCAAATGTAGTGCACGGCCACAGACCTGTCTCCAGGGATGCTAGGTGATGACAGAGCAAAGATGGGATGCTCCCAGGGGTCCAGATCTCCCTGGGACCCTGCTCCTTTTCCCCAGTACCTCTGTCCTCCCCTCCTCAGAAATCTGGTCACCCTACTCTATGCCCTGAACCACTGCTATGCCCCCTCCAGGTCACCTCACCTTGCTTCTCTTCTCTGATGTTTGAGCATCATCCCTGGGTCTGTTTGCAAAGGTGTTGTCTCTGTTCATGGCACCGGGAGCAGTCTGACCTGCAAGAGAAATAGCCTGAGACTTTCCAGCCACAGAACCTTTGGTCCTGTGGAGGGAGAAATCTCTGAAGGCCAGCCACACTCAGTCACCTGGAATCAGGTGCTGCATTTCTCCATCCCGGGCTTATCTGTCCCTGAGTAAGGACATGGGGAGAAGTCAGATGAAAACAGGGAGCCAGGGGGTCTCTGGGAGAAGTACTGATTGGGGATGACAGGTTTCCTATGGGCAAAGCAGCCTTGAGTCTTTGGGAGGGGGTTAGCTAATGTTGTTAGTAGTTTCCCTGGAGCTAGGCTTACCCTGAAAGATGTATAAACCCTTGTTGGGGAGGCAGGGACGTAACTGTATAATTTTATTGAGTGGAGGCATTCTGATACCCCCACTCAATAAATGAAGGAAAGGAAGTGAGTCCCAGAGATAACATGGTCTCTTTGGTGATGGATTTGATCAGGCAGAGGGATGGGGGGTTCTGTTCTGTTGAAGACAAACGACCTTCGCTAATATGAATGGATTTAGAGGCTATTGCCGGGTTATTTGTAAATTATAAGAAGGAAGAGCCCGCCATCCCTTAGAGAGAATGTGGGGCATTTCAGGTTGCAGCAATCGACCAGGCACGGTGGCTCATGCCTGTAATCCCAGCATTTTGGGAGGCCGAGGCGTGCAGATCGCTTGAGCCCACGAGGTCGAGACTAGCCTGGGAAACATAGCAAAACTCCCATCTCTACAAAAAAAATAAAAAAAAAAAAAAAGCAAAAAAAATTAGCTGAGGTTGGTGGCGCAAGCCTGTAACATCTCAGCACTTTGGCTGGCCAAGGTGGGAGGATCGCTTGAGTCCACGAGGTCGATATCAGCCTCGCCAACCTAGTGAAACCCTCTGCTAAGAAAAAAAATAATAAAAAGTATTAGTGGGGGTGAGGTGGTGCGTGCCTGTAGTCCCGAGGCTGAGGCAAGAGGATCTCTGGAGCCCAGGAAGTCGAGGTTAGCCTGACCAACACAGCAAAACCCCATTCCTACTAACAATAACAACAAGAAAATAGCATGGGCGAGGTGACTCCTGCCTGTAGTTCTGAGGCCGAGGTGGCAGGATTGCTTGAGGCCAGGAGGTCAATACCGACCTGGCCAACATAATGAAACCTCGTCTCTAAAAAGAGTAAATAAATAAATAAATAAATAAATAAATAAATAAATAAATATAAAAATAAAAATACCTACCAAAAAAATCTAGCAGGGGTGGAATGGCACACACCTGTAGACCTGAGGCCAAGGTGGGAGGATCGCTTGAGCCCAGGATGTTGAGGCCAGCCTGGCCAACATAGTGAAACCCCGTTTCTACAA
>NW_016816307.1:53800-98429 GCF_001698545.2 Rhinopithecus bieti
ACCATGTGGCTATCTTTTGGAGGGACATTGTTCAGTCTACCACAGCCTGCCCTCTGGCCCCCGAGGATTCACATCTCTCCCACATGCAGAATACATGCACCCCATCCCCAAATCCTCAAATGTCTCAAACCGTGCAACATTCGCTGACGTCCGACATCTTATCCAAATAAGATCAGCTCAGATGTAGCAAGTCTCCTCATCTAAAACAGATATGGATGAGACTCTGGTTATGAAACATCCTGGGGCAAAATTCTCCTGTTGTGAATTCGTGACACTAGAAAACAAGTTATCTGTTCCAAAAATACAGTGGCGGGACAGGCGTAGGATAATAGTTACAGATGTTTCCATTTCAAATGGGAGAAAATGGAAGAAAGGAAGGAGTCGCTGCTTCCAACCATTTTGAAATCTAGCAGGACAAATTCCATTTGGTTTCAAGGACTCAGAAAAATCCTCTGTAGCTTGAAGCTCTCGCCTCTGGTCCCATAGCCCTCCTCTCAGAATGTATGTCATAGTGATTCACACCTTTAGACCAGCAGGTCCTTTGTGGATCTTTCCCAGATAATATCATTTCTATTACCCGCTATGGCTGAGCATAGTGGAAGAGCTCCTTGAGTCATGTGCCTAGTCTCTTCAGCACTAGCAAACATGGCCCCATTCTTGACTTTCTCTCTAGAGCATACCTTCCCGACAGTGCCTCTCCTAATTTTAGTGTCTTTTGAAATCTTGATAGGCTGAGAATTTCCCTGGATCCTTTTTGCTTAAGAGTCCTTTCCTCAGTTTATCCCTTTCCTCTAACATTTTACTAGTACTTGGATTGGAGTCCAATACAAAAATGAAAAATTATGGGACTAAGACTGCAGGTTAAAAATGATGGAATCTCTAGGCAAGTTGTTGAGAGTTTATGAAGGATGTGCCTTGGGAAGGGAGTCTTACATATGATCAGACTGGTTGGGATTGAAAATAAATTGTTTATCAGTTTTTCTAAAAATCGAACATTAGTGTCAAGGGTGCACTGAAGCAGGGCGAGTCTGCTCCTCTAGGTTTGAAATAGGTTTCCTTAACATGTTGATCTGTTTTTCTTTATTGTTTAAATAATCAGTCTAAAAAACTGGGGATTTTTTTTGTGTGTGTTTTAAGATAGTTTCCTAACTGCATTTATTATGTTTTTGTTTTTCTTTTCGTTTTCTGAGACAGAGTCCCGCTCTGTCACCCAGGCTGGAGTGCAGTGGTGCGATCCAGCAACCGTAGTAAGCAAGGTTGCTCACTACAACCTCCACCTCCCAGGTTCAAGTGATTCTTGTGCCTCAGCCTCCCGAGTAGCTGGAATTACAGGGACCCACCACCACACCCGGCTAATTTTTGTGTTTTTAGTAGAGACAGGGTTTCACCATGTTAGCCAGGCTGGTGTAAAACTCCTGGCCTCAAGTGATCTGCCTGCCTTGGCATCCCAAAGTGTTGGGATTACAGGCATAAGCCACTGCATCCAGCTATAATTAGCAATTGTACAATAAATTTACTTTGTACAATGGTTTTGAACCAAGATCCCAAGCCTAGGGGCCATCAGCTAAAGAAATCACAAGACTATGGGGCAGTTGAATGAGCTCTCTTGTAGTCTTTGAGTAGTATTTTGGGACTGGGTCGAATTAAAGCAGAGTGCCAACTCTATAAAAGGGAGTACTAAGTGAATTAAAGGATTTGGGGGTCATGTTCTGTCAAGTGAAACATGTAGACATTCAGGGAATAAGAGTCTCATTATGATATGAAGACTTATTCTGAAGTCTTGGAAAAAGATGTCTACAGTGTGGCAACATGAACTTCTCATCCTGATTTGTCGTTAGAATGTCTCTGGTTATAGCATTGGACACTTTGGTGAACTTTTTGTGTGGTCCATACATCAGGCACAAGACTTGTTCTTTAGAATTTATGCAGTTTTATTATATAGGTCTTGTAAATCAAAAATAAAATCCTAAGCCCCCTGCCCCAACTATCTGAATGGACTTCCTCCTAAGCCAGGGCTCTTTTAAAATTTAACCTGAGAGACTGTTTCAGGCCATTACAGGAAGTGTGGGTCAGGCATGCCTTATTATACATACCTCTCTGGCATCAACATCAACATAGATTTGAAGTCTGATAAGAAACATGTTGGCCGGGTGCGGTGGCTCATGCCTGTAATCCTAGCACTTTACGGGGCTGAGGAGGGTGGATCACGAGATCAGTAGATCAACACCATCCTGGCTAACACAGTGAAACCCTGACCCTACTTAAAATACAAAAAATTAGTCGGGCATGGTGACACGTGCCTGTAGTCTCAGCTACTTGGGAGGTTCAGGCAGGAGAATCACTTGAACCCGGGAGCCGGAGGTTGCAGTGAGCAGAGAAGGAGCCACTGCACTGTAGCCTGCCTTGACTACAAATCCCCACTTGTCCTTGGTGGAGTTGAAGCCAGCAACTATTCCTGGTTCACCATCCTCTTCTGAAACCAGATATGCCTTTACATTTTAAAAGTAATTTGAAGTCATTACTAACAACAACTAAAATATATATACCACTTAACTACATGACAGGTGCTATTCTAAGTGCTTTACATGTATTTACCCATCAAATCATAGCAATCAAATGAGTTAGATAATGTGGTTATCCCCAGTTTACTCTTGAGTAGCCTGAGACACAGAAAGGTTATATGACTTACACAAGGTCACAGAGCTTAATAAGTTGAGAAGCCAGAAACTGAACCCAAGCTACCTGGTTCCATAGTTTGTACTGTAAAATGCTAGTGTTAACTGTACACAGCAACTCATGGTTGTAATCCCACCACTTTGAGAGGCGGAGGTGGGAGGATTGCTTGAGGACAAGAGTTCAAGATCAGCCTGGGCAACACAGCAAGACCCTCTCTCTACCAAAAAAATAATTTTTTTAATTACCCAGGCATGGTGGTGTACACCTGTAGTCCTAGCTCCGTGGGAGGCTGAGGCACTTGAGCTGAGGAGGCTGGGGCTACAGTGAGCCATGACTGTGCTATGGAACTCTAGCCTGGGCATCAGAGTGAGGCCCTGTCTAAAATAAAAGAAAATGAAATGCTAGTGCCTTTAACTGTTCTACCGTTCTATCATTCATTAGTATCTGTATCCATTCCTTGAACAGCAAAAGAACTTCTCTTTTCTTTCCTGTCCCTCCTCCCATCTTCCATATTTATATAATACCTGCAATTTTATTTCAAAACTATAATTTTTTTAAGTTTACAATCAAAAGTTTACACCGTTTAATACATTTTACTGTTTTTCTTTTCACCATTGCTTATTGAAATCACCTCCTTCCTCTTAAATTTACTTTTCTCTTCTCATAGGACTATATACCAATAGTGATTTCTGAAAGATATATGTGTCATGAATTTTCTGAAATAATTTTTCCCTCATTCTGGATTATCCCGGCTGTATATAGATATCTGAGTTCAACTTCTTTTGTTTGTTTGTTTTTGGTTTGGTTTGGTTTTTTGAGACAGTGTCTGGCTCTGTCACCCAGGCTGGAATGCAGTGGCACCATCTGGGCTCACAGCAATCTCTACCTCCTGAACTCAAGCGATTCTCCTGCCTCAGCTTCCCAAGTAGCTGGGACTACAGGCACGTGGCACCACATCTGGCTACTTGCTGTATTTTTTGTAGAGATGGATTTTGCCTTGTTGGCCAGGCTGGTCTCAAACTCCTGAGCTCAAGGTATCCTCCCATCTTGGCCTACCAAAATGCTGGGACTATAGGCATGAGCCACTGCGCCTGATCCAAAGTTATTTTTAATCAGTTCCTTGAAAAACTTCTCCATTGCATTCTCTCTTCTCTCTTTCTCTCTGGGGACTTTCAGGATTTTATGTTTATCCTGGAAATTTTACTCCTAGGGCGTGTGTGTTTGTGTGCACACGCACGCGTGTGTGTTAATCAGGTTCAGAACTAGGTGAATCTTTTCAGTTTGAAGATTCATGTGTTTGTTCAGTTGAGAAAATTCTAGAACATTATTTCTTCAAGTACCGCCTTCTCTACAGTCTTTCTGTTCTTTTTTTTTTTTTTTTTTTTTTTCTTTTTTTGAGACGGAGTTTTGCTCTATCACCAATGGTGGAGTGCAGTGGCACAACCTCAGCTTACTGCAACCTCTGCCTCCCGGGTTTAAGTGATTCTCCTACCTCAGGTTCACCAATAGCTGGGATTTCAGAGGCCCACCACCACGCCGGGCTAATTTTTGTATTTTTAGTAGAGACGGGGTTTTGCCATATTGCCCAGGATGGTCTCAAACTCCTGACCTCAGGTAATGTGCCTGCCTTGGCCTCCCAAAGTGCTGGGATTATAGGCGTCAGCCACTGAGCCCGGCCCAGTCTTTCTGTTCTGTATGTCTGGATCTTCTATTGGATGAACGTTGAAACTTCTGGAATCTATTCTCCATTTCCTTTATAATTTTCATTTAATACTTTCTATTTCATAATCCTTTTCTGCTATACGGTGAAGTAGTGCCATGCTTGAACACATTTTTTCACTGGGTTGTTCCAGTTTCTCTTATTGATATGCAAAAGTTTTGTTGTATATTAGAGATGGTTACTCTTAATTTATTACAGATGCTTCACCATTTTCCCCAAAAGTTGCCTTTTTAAACAGTTGTTTATGGTGTCTGTTGAATTAGATGACACTTTAATTTTCACCTTTAAATTTGTCAGATTCATTGTTCCCAGCCTTGGTGTAATGTCAGGAAGTGCCTATGCCAACTCAAGATGTCTTACACTGTAATATTTTCCTAAATTTTCATCTAGTTCTTTATGATTTCATGTTTTCACATTTACGTCACTGAATTTTTAGAATTTATTATTTTATGTGGTTCAAAGTAAGGATTTACTCTTTATTTTTTCAAATGGATAGACACTTGTCAAGCAATCGTTTATTATACAACCCATCATCTTTTGCCCCTGTTTGGAAATGCATGCTGAAGTTTGCATATAGATTAATCTGTTTCTTGACCTTCTATTTTATTTCACTAATAAATGTTTCCATGTGTTTTCATTTTTGATTGCTGCTGTAACAAATTTTCAATAGCTTAGACAACGCTGGGCATGGTGGCTCACGCCTGTAATCCCAGCACTTTGTGAGGCCGAGACCCATGGATCGCTTGAAGTCAGGAGTTCAAGACCAGCCTGGCCAACATGGTGAAACCCCCTCTCTACTAAAAATACAAAATTAGCCAGGTGTGGTGGTGCACACCTGAAATTCCAGCTACTCGGGCCGCTGAGACAGGAGAATCACTTAAACCTGGGAGGCAGAGGTTGCAGTGACCCGAGATCACCCCACTGATCTCAAGTTTGGGCGACACAAGTGAGATTCCATCTCAAAAAATATTTTTATAGCTAAGATAATTTTTGAAAAAGAAGAATGACATAGGAGGAATGGCTCTACCATATTTCAATACTTCTTATATAGCTACAAGAATCAAGACTGTGGAGTACAGGGAGAAGAACAGACACATAGATCACTGGAACAAAATAGAGAACCTAGAAATAGCCCCACACAACAGATTTTTTACCAAGAGACAAAAAGAAGGAATGATCGTCTGCTTAACAAAAGGTGCTGGAGCAGTTTCAAAAAACAAAACAAAAACAAAACAAACAAACAAACAAAACAAAACCTAATCTTCATACCTTTATATATATATTTTAAAAAACTCAAGTGGATCATAGATTTAAATCTAAAATATAAAACTAAAAAAAAAAAAAACTTTTACAAGAAAGCATAGGAGAAACATCTGAGATCTAGGGCATAGTGAACGGTTCAAAAAGCATAATCCATAAGGAAAACAAATAAATTAGATTTCACCCAATTTAAAACTTGTGCTCTGGAAGAAACCCTGTTAAAAGGATGAAAAAACAGGGTCTTGACTAGGAGAAAATGTTTGCAAACCACATATTCAAGAAAGGACTCACATCCAGAATAAATAATGGATAGGTATAGTACTCTCAAAACTCAACAGTAGGCTGGGCATGGTGGCTCACGCTTGTAATCCCAGCACTTTGAAAGGTCGAGGTGGACGGAGGGGAGATCCTTTGAGGCCAGGAGTTTGAGATCAGCCTGGGCAACATGGCAAAAACCCATTTCTACTAAAATACAAAACTTAGACAGGCGTGATGATGAGCGCCCGTAATCCCAGCTACTGGGGAGGCTGAGGCAAGAGAATCGCTTGAACCTGGGAGGCGGAGGTTGGAATGAGCCAAGATCATGCCACTGCACTCCAGCCTGGGTAACAGAGCGAGACTCTGCCTCGAAAAAAAAATTTTTTTTTAGTTAAAAAAAACCTCAATGGTAAAAAATGCAAACAAATAATCCAATTACAAAATCATGAAAAGATATGAACATACATTTTACTGAAGAGGAAACAAGGAAATAAGTACATGAAATGATATTCAGCACTAATTTGTTTCACTAGATGCAAATTAAGGCCATGATGAAGCATCACTATACACTTATTACAACAGTTAAAATAAAAGACACAGTGACAACACCAAATGGTGACAAGGATGCAGAGAAAATATCTCATTAAGTGCTGCTGGGAAGGTAAAATCTTATAGCCACTCTGGAAAGCATTTTGGTAGTTTCTTATAAAACTAAATATGCAATGACCATACAATTCAACAATTACACTTCAGAGAAATTAAAATTTATGCCCATCCAGAAACTTGTACGTAATTGTACATAGCAGCTTTACTTGTAATAGACAAAAGCTGGAAATAATCAATATGTCTTACAATAAGTGAATGGTCGAACTGAGGTACATCCATACCATGGAATACTACTTAGTAATAAAAATGAACTATTGACTGGGCCCAGTGGCTCACATGTGTAATCCCAGCACTTTGGGAGGTCAAGGCGGGCAGATCACGACGTCAGGAATTCGAGACCAGCCTTGCCAATATGTTGAAACCCGGTCTCTATGACTAATACAAAAATCACCAGGGTGTGGTGGCACACACCTGTAGTCACAGCTACTTGGGAGGCTGAGGCAGGAAAATCACTTGAACCTGAGAGGTGGAGGTTGCAGTGAGCCGAGATCATGCCACTGCACTCCAGCCTGGGCGACAGAGTGAGACTCCATCTCAACAACAACAATGAGCTCTTGATATACAAATATTAATATCTTGGATGAATCTCCAGGGCATTATGCTGAGTGAAATAAGCCTCTAAAGTGTTACATACTATGAGATTTCATTTGTACAGCATTGTAGAAAAGATAAAATTGTAGAAATGAAAAACAGATTAGTGGTTGCCAGGGGTTAGGAATGGTGGATGGGAGGAGAGTGAGTATTACTAAAAATGAGTAGCACAAGGGATAGCATTGTGGTGATGGAAATGTTCTGTACCTTTTTTCCCCCCCAAAGGGATTCTCACTCTGTCACCTAGGCTGGAGTGCAGTGGCATGATCTCAGCTCACTACAACATCTACCTCTCAGGTTGGAGCAGTTCTCCTGTGTCAGCCTCCCATGTAGCTAGGACTACAGGCACCCACCACCTCACCCAGCTGATTTTTGTATTTTTAGTAGAGACGCGGCTTCTCCATGTTGGCCAGGCTGGTCTCAAACTTCTGACCTCAAGTGATCCACTAACCTCGCCCTCCCAAAATGCTGGAATTAGAGGCATGAACCACTGCACCTGGCCATGTTCTGTATCTTTTTTTTTTTTTTCTGAAATACAAGCGTTACGTTCTTAAAGAAAAGAATTTTAAACCCAGAATTTCATATCCAGCCAAACTAAGTTTCATAAGTGAAGGAGAAATAAAATCCTTTACAGATAAGCAAATGCTTAGAGATTTTGTCACCACCAGGCCTGCCTTACAAGAGACCCTGAAGGAAGCCCTAAACATGGAAAGGAACAACCGGTACCAGCCATTGCAAAAACATGCCAAAATGTAAAGACCATCGAGGCTAGGAAGAAACTGCATCAACTAACGAGCAAAATAACCAGTTAATATCATAATGGCAGGATCAAGTTCACACATAACAATATTAACCTTAAATGTAAATGGACTAAATGCTCCAATTAAAAGACACAGACTGGCAAACTGGATAAAGAGTCAAGACCCATCAGTCTGCTGTATTCAGGAGACCCATCTCACATGCAGAGACATACATAGGCTCAAAATAAAGGGATGGAGGAAGATCTACCAAGCAAATGGAGAACAAAAAAAAGCAGGGGTTGCAATCCTAGTCTCTGATAAAACAGACTTTAAACCATCAAAGATCAAAAGAGACAAAGAAGGCCATTACATAATGGTAAAGGGATCAATTCAACAGGAAGAGCTAACTATCCTAAATATATATGCACCCAACACAGGAGCACCCAGATTCATAAAGCAAGTCCTTAGAGACTTATAAAGCGTTATTTTAAATTTAAAGAAATATTTAAAATAAACTTTTTTTTTTAACAAATTATAATCAAGCACTTAAAACAGTTTAGGAATGTTAAACACTAATTCTTAATTGAAAATAATGACATCCGTAGAATACATCCTGGTGTTGGCCAATGTGAAGTTTACTTAATATTAGTGTTTTATATATGCTTAAACATTCATCCTTCCTAAAATTCAGTGATAACAATGATTTGGCTTTATAAGGTGAAGACTTTTATGTAATTCTCTAGAGACAACATTTTCAAATAGAAAACATTTATACCAGCAAGGAAATTATAAAAACATATATAAAGTATACTGAAGGACGTGATTTAAAGTCTGTCTGTATATATAGATGCGTTTTGCCTTAGAAAGTACACATGCACATCAAAACACTTTCACTGAATATAGATGCCATTACATTCTCTTAACAAGGCAAAAGGCAGGTTCATAAACGTTGTTTTATTATATATCAACTGAAAAAAACATATATTCCACAAAAAGGTTTTGAAGACACGTGGGAGTGGAATGTGCCCACATTAAGAGCCGAGCTTTTACAGGACCACTTGTCTTCAGCCGGCTCCCAGCAACCACTGAAAACAGCTGCTACCCTCAGGAAGACAAGATGGTCTTGTTAATGATTTCAATGGACTCTCGAATCTCATCCTTGATCACTAGCGGAGGCGAAACCTGATGATGTCACCATGGATTGGCTTGGCCAGATGTCCATTATCTCCAAGACATAGACACACCTTCCAAGCATCACAATCTTTGGTTTCTTTAATAATAATAGCTTTTAATAATTCCTTTCCTCACCGGGCATGGTGGCTCATGCCTTTAATCCCAACACCTTGGGAGGCGGAGACGGGTGGATCATCTGAGATCAGGAGTTCAATATCAGCCAGGTCAACATGGTGAAACCTTGTCTCTACTAAAAATACAAAAATTACCTAGGCATACTGGCACATGCTATTAATCCCAACTACTCAGGAGGCTGAGGCAGGAGAATCACTTGAACCCAGGAGGCAGAGGTTGCTGTGAGCCAAGATCGCACCATTGCCCTCCAACCTGGGCAACCAGAGTGAACCTCTGACTCAAAAAAAAAAAAAAAAAAATTAATTAACTAATAAAATAATTCTTATCCTCTTACGGCAGTTACAACATCAGAAGGTAGCTTCATGGGTTAATTTCTCAAGATAATGCCCATTTTTTCTGCATTTTCAGCAAGGCTTTCTTCTTCTAAAACCTCAAGGGTTGCGATGGCCACTCAGCAGCCTAGTGGATTGCCACCATATGTGGACCCATGTCCCCCTGGCTTAATGGTCAGCATTATGTCATCATCCCACAGCATCGTAGACACAGAGTATCAGCCCCCAGAAAGGGCCTTTCCAAGGTGGACTATATCAGGTCTGATATTTTCGTAATCAACAGCTAGTCATCTACCAGTTCTGGCCAATCCTATCTGTATTTCAGTAGCAATAAACAGAACCAAGCTGGGAGGATGAGATGAGATGAGAGTAAGTTAAAATTCCACAAAGCTTGCTCTTCTTACGGAAATTCAGGCGGTTTTCCTTCCTTCCTTCCTTCCTTCCTTCCTTCCTTCCTTCCTTCCTTCCTTTCTTTCTTTCTTTCTCTCTCTCTCTCTTTCTTTCTTTCTTTCTCTCTCTCTTTCTTTCTTTCTTTTTTTTTTCTGGCACAGCATTGCTCTGTTGCCCAGGCCGGATGGCAGTAGTGTGATCTCAGCTCAACACAACCTCTGCTTCCGGGGTTCAAATCATTGAGTGAGCCCAGGAAGTGGAGACCAGCCTGGGAAACATAACAAAAGGTAGGGTGGTGCCTGCCTGCAGTCCAGAGGCCAAGGCGGGAGGATCACTTGGGCCCAGAAGGTCGAGACCAGCCTGGACAACATAGCGAACTTGTCTCTACTAAAAAAATTAAAAATATTAGTGGGGGCAGGGTGGTGTGAACCTGTAGTCTGGAGGCCGAGGTGGGAGGACTGCTTGAGCCCAGGAACCCAGGAGGTGGATACCAGCCCGGCCAACAGAGCAAAAGCCTGCCTCTCCTGAAAAAAAAAAAAAAATAGCAGGGTGGAATGGCACACACCCATAGTCCTAAGACCGAGGAGGAAGGATCGCTTGAGCCCAGGAGGTTGAGGCCAGCCTGGCCAACATAGCAAAACACAGTTTCTATTAAAAAAAAAAAAATAGCGTGGGCAGGGTGGTGCATGCCTGTAGCCCTGAGGCCGGGCCGGGAGGACTGATTGAGACCAGGAGGTCGAGACCAACCTGGTCAACAGAGCAAAACCATCTCTACTGAAAAAACAAAAATAAAAATATTAGTGGGGGCAGGGTGGTGCATGCCTGTAGTCCCAAGATCGAGGCGGGAGAATTGGCCAAGGCGGATGTAACCAACACCACAATCACATCCCATAAGTAAATACCTTTTCCTCTCTCCCGGGCTACAGGTAAAGGATGGTAATTGTGCACACCATACTTAGATTCACTTTCAAAAATGTAATCATAGGTTAGAGGGCCTTGGACTGTTTTGTTAGTTCCAACAGATGTAGAAGTATGGGATTTTTCCTAGGAACCCTCTAGTAACAAGAAATTTGGGCCACGCATGGTGGCTCACACTTGTAATCCCAGCATTTTGGAGGACACAGCTAGTGGATCACTTGAACCCGGGAGTAGGAGGTTGCAGAGAGCCACGATCACGCCACTGCACCCCAGCCTGGCCAACAAAGTAAGACCCTGTCTCAAAATAAATAAATAAATAAATAAATACATAAGTAAAGCTCACTCAGATCATTCTTTCTGGGCTCAAGTGATCCTCTCACCTCCGCCTCTGGACTACAGGCGCGTGCCACCCCACCCCTGCTGCTCATTTTGTTTGCTTGTTTGTTTTTTTAGTAGAGACAGTTTCGCTATGTTGGCCAGGCTGGTCTGGACCTCCCGGGCTCATGAGATCCACCCACCTTTGCAGAGTAGTAGCCCAGGGGACAGTTTAGGGTGACCAGGTTTCTGAGGAGGGGAGGACAGAGGTACTGGGGACAAGAAGCAGGGTCTCGGGGGAGATCTGGACCCTTGGGAGCCCCCCACCATCACTCTGTCATCACTTAGCATCCCTGGAGACAAGTCTGTGACCTTGCACTTCATTTGGTGACTCTCAGTCCATTCTGGAAGGTGGGAAGAGAGTCAGCCAGCAGCATTAAAGCCCTACTGTGTGGCGGGGAGAAGCTAGGGAAGGTCCCCCATGTTGTCTCAGTTAGCCATGGCATCAACCAGGACGGATTATCATCCCCACTTCCCAGATCCAGCACACAGGAAGCGGCTCCAGCTGAATGGCAGACATGCCTAGCTGAGTCACTGCCAGAATTCGTTTTTTTTTTTTTTTTTTCCTAGACCTTTGATGATATTGCCAAATACTTCTCTAAGAAAGAGTGGGAAAAGATGAAATGCTCGGAGAGAATCATCTCTGTGTATATGAAGAGAAAGTATGAGGCCATGAATAAACTAGGTAACAGAAAGTTCTAGGCACAGACAAGTCTGGGGACACATGAGCATCCCTTTTCCTGCTTTGGCTACTTCTTAGCTGCAGAAAGTGCCCCACAATTTTTTCTGTGCAGGGAAAAACCGCAAGGCAGCTTCTGGGTGTTCAGTTCTTCTGTATCCTGTCAGGGCTGAGGACAGGGAGTGGCCACAGTGGAGCTCAGACCTGGATCCTGCACATTTCTCTCCCGTGGGTGTCTGTTCTGATGAGCCCAACTGTCTCTGTGGCGTCCTGGCACCCTGCCACCGACTGTACCTTCTTTCTTTCAGCTTGTCTCTCTCTCCCTTTTTTTTTTTTTTTTTTTTAGTCAGAGTCTCAGTCTGTCACCTAGGCTAGAGTGTAGTACTGCAATCATAGCTCACTGTAGCCTCGAACTCCTGGGCTCAAACAATCTTCCTGCCCAGCCTCTGGAGCAGCTGAGGGTACAGGCACGTGCCACCATGCCCAACTTATATTATTTTATGTTTTGTAGATACAGGGGTCTCTCTATGTTGCCCAGGCTCGTCTTGAGCTCCTGGCCTCAACTTTTCCTCCATCCTCAGCTTCCCAAAGTGCTGGTACAACAGACATGAGCCACCATGCCAGACCTAAGCTTGTCTCTTAAAGAATAAACATTTTGCTTCTTTCTAGGTTTCAAGGTCACCCTCCCACCTTTCGTGCATAATAAACGGGCCGCAGACTTCCAGGGGAATGATTTTGATAATGACCGTAACCGCAGGAATCAGGGTGAGGAGATGGGAAGGGGCTGGAAAGGGTCTCCTTAAGTCCAACTGCTTTTCAGCTCAGCTACCTGGGAAAGATCCTCAGGCATTTGTTCCCTCATACACATAAGTGCTGAGTGAAAAAAAAAATGCATACAGAACGTTAACTACAGAGGCCATTCATATAAAAATTTAAAACATGCAAAAGAAGAATGTATATTTTTATGGATAATAAGTAAATGGTAAATGTATAAAAACACGAATGCAAATAAAATGCCATCAAATTGAGAAGAATGGCTGTAAGTGGAGAAGGAGGGAGGATAGGGACAGATGAGTACTGCACAGACAGCTTCAGCCGTGACTTGCTGATAGTGTGTTTTGTTTATTTGTTTATTNNTTTTCTCTCTCTCTTTTTGTGATGGAGTTTCACTCTTGTTGCCCAGGCTGGAGTACAATAGCATAATCTCAGCTCACTGCAACCTTCAACTCCTGGGTTCAAGGGATTCTCCTGCACCTGCCTCCCGAGCAGCTGGAATTACAGGCACCTGCACCTACACCCAGCTAATTTTGGTATTTTTGGTAGAGATGGGTTTCACCATGTTGGCCAGACTGGTCTCAAATTTCCTGACCTCAGGTGATCCACCTGCCTCAGCCTCCCAAAGAGTTGAGTTTACAAGCGTGAGTTACCACTCCTGGTGTGTTTATAGAATTTCTAATATTCTGAAAAAATAAATCAGATCTAACATAGCAGTGGGATAATGTTGAGATCCAACCGGACTCAATAGTATTCCACATACTTTGCTGTGTGTTTGAAATATTTCTTTTTTAAAGGGCGTATTGTTCTTGCTAAGCACTGTTAATGAACCAAAGGACAGTTAAGAAAACGTTACAAGTGAAAACTTAAAAAAAAACTTTAAATCGCAGATCCGCAAAAAACTTCCAGAGTTCGTTTCATTAACAGAATGTCCGTATTGGATAAGTATCTTATGAAGAGGATGATGAGCACATTATGTAATAAAGATCGCTGTTTCACTGTATTTTATCAAAACCAAATAGCCTTCTCATTCCCAAAAAACCCTGAATCTCCATGACGAGCTTGGAAGAGAGTTTGAAACACTGAAACAGTGAATCTAGTGCTTGAGTATCTGCCAAGTTTTTGACATTAAAGGAGTGTTTTTATACTGAAAATATTTCAGAGCCACTGGACTAAATCATCCATGGTTCATCACACATTTAACAGCTTAATTCACATACTATAAGATTCACCCATTTCAAGTGTACTATGATTTTTAGTTGTTGCACATCTTGGGTGGATACAGTTCAGATTCCCAACCAATCAATTTAATTATTTGGGAAAACGTAAAAGATACGTAATGAAATAAGATGAGACTGTGATGGGGTTTAGTCCCCATTTGATAAACTATGAGATGGAAAATTCTGAACTGATGCCACAGATAAGTGAACCAACCATTACTAAACGTAATTCAGAAGCAAATCTCAAATAACTCCTCAACATTGAGTGGACTCATAACCCTCTGCTGCAGAATGCCCTCATGCGACAGAAGTCTCTCTAGAGTTTGGAAATCTTTACCAACCAAGAAAAATTCTGATGTATTCTCTTTCAGTTGAACGTCCTCAGATGAGTTTCGGCAGGCTCCAGGGAATCTTCCCGAAGGTGAGTATCTCTCAGATCTAAAGGACCAGACAACCTTTGTCCCTTCACGGATGCGAACATTGGTAAGAGTGGGGGAATATCAAAAATACACTCACTGCCTCCTTCTCCCTATGTCTGTCACAAAACCTGATGTAGCACCAATGGCTTAATAATACTAAGAGTTGTGATCCTTAATACTTCTTTTGTTTTCATAGTGATGCCAGATATTCTAAACGGTTTACATGGATTAATTTATTTAATACTTAAGAAGACCTATATGACGATGTTTCTATTATTATCTCCAAATAATAACGAGTCACACACTTCAGTTGTCATCCATATAAAAGCCATGTGACTTGGCGCAAATCTTCTAAGTTCTCTGAACTCCAGATTCCTGGTCCGTGAAATGGAAGTAAAGAATCATAGTTCATGTTATAGATCCTAGCTATCAGCAGCATAATAATAAAATGAGGCTATCGTGGAACAGAGATGTTAAAGAATGTTCCTGGGGCACAGTGGCAGGGGTAGTCTAATCCAGAGCTCCAAGCCATTTAAAGCTCATTCACATTTGCATTTGTTTATGAAGTTCAGATGTTGGTCACTAGGGCTTTACCCCACAGGGCCTGCTGGTGCTTCTGTTGAGACACCCACTCTCACAACAGGAAGGACCAGCTGGCCTCTGCTCTGTCACCGGGGCCACTCGCATCGCTTAGGAATCCTTTGACTCTTGGCCCCTCCCTCCTTCGAGCTCCATGAAGGCCTTGCCTACACCTGGGGCATCCCGGAAGCCCCAGTCCCAGCCCAGGGGATCCCTCAGAGGCCCCTGAATGAGTGATCCCACAAGTGCAGATTCAACTCTGGTTTAGAGGGTAAAGGGATCTGGGAGTTGGGTTGCCAGTGTGGAGACCGAATTCAAAGAAGGATCATGAAAAGTATTAGATTTTTATTATTACTACATTTAAACAGTGTTTGCAAGCTCAGAGAGGACATTCCTTTAGCCTGTTTTACATGTATTTTTCACTATTTCATAAGTGAACAAGCTGTATAAATGTAGCTTAACAATGTTGGTCAGTGACACAGCCCAGTAAAACCAGAATTGGTATGGGTACCAACTCAATTAATTCTGCATTCAATGTTGGTGCCTTGGTAGGGTGGTATGCCATATCCAACTGCTTTCTTTGCTGCTTAGTTTTAGCAAACCATTTCTTTCTCTCTCCTTTCCCTGTATTCATCTCCCCACAACATCTTTCCCAGCAGTGTTTTGTCCCCTATGTTTTCACATTTACTCTCTCAGCAGCTGTCTACAAGCTTATATGGGATCCCTTGTATTTTATAGAAGGTCTTCCTTCTGTAGACCTTGTGAATTCTTATGCTATTCTCCAAACCTTCTGTGTAACAAACTCTCAATTACATGGAGGTTTCTCCTGTTTGCAAGAATGTCAGTCTTAAGAGAGTGTGAAGGTAACCATTCTAGCCCTGGAAACCCCATTCATTTAGGCCACTCCTTTCCCTTCTAACTTCCCAGGTTTCTCCTAATTTAGGCATGTGTAACTCTCCCAGCATTGTCGAGAACTTTGATTAAGGTAATGCATGTGAAGATGCTTTGTAAGCTCTAAAGCACTATAGAAATGTGACTGATACTGTTTATCTGTGACGTTCACATTATAAAGATCATGCACAATAAGCCAGCAGAGGAAGGCAAGGATTCGAAGGGAGTGTCAGAAGCATCTGGCCCACAAAACGATGGGAAACAGCTGTGCCCCCCGGGAAAAGCAAATACCTCTGAGAAGATTAACAAGAAATCTAGCAAGAGGAAACAATTCGGGAACAACCACAGTGGCTTCCCTGGCTATGTTCAGGTATGTGGACTGGGTGTGTGGCATGGATCCCAGACAAGCCTGGGTCCAGGCTGGGCTGAGGAGCTTGCCCAGCTCCAGATGAGATGTTAGAGATGACTTCCAGAGACACAGACTGGAGTTTTCATCCATATAAAAAACCATGTGACTTGGGGCAAGTCTTCCAAATTTTCTCAGCTCCAGTTTCCTAGTCCATAAAACGGAAATAAAGAATCATAGTTCATAAATCGTTTGGAGGCATTAAATTTAATCCCGAAGTCCTGATGACATGAAAGGTGCTCAAGCATTTCTATCTGTGATGACCTGGGATCATATCATACTCAACTCAATGCCTGATACCCAATACAGGTGTACTTCAGAGATATTGCAGGTTCGGTTCCAAAACACTGCAATAAAGTGAGTCACACACATTTTGTGTGTGTGTGTTTTGCAGTGCATAAAAACATTATGTTTACACTATACTGTAGTCTTCTAAGTGTGCAATAGCATTATGTCTAAAAATGTACCTGCCTTAATTTTAAAATAATTAATTGTTTAAAATGCTAACAATCTTCTGAGCCTTCAGTGAGTCACATTCTTTTTGCTGGTGGAGGGTCTTGTCTCGGTGTTGATGGCTGCTGGCTGATCAAGGTGGTGATTGTTGAAGGGTGGAGTGGCTGTGGCAGCTTCATAAAAGAAGACAATGAAATTTGCGACATCGATTAGCTCTCCCTTTCATGAAGCACATCTCTGTAGTATGTGATGCTATTGGATAGCATTTTACCCACAGTAGAACTTCTTTCAAAGTTGGAGTGGATCCTCTCTAGCTATGAAAGTCCTAGATGGCATCTTCTTCCAATAGAAGGCTATTTTATCCATACTGAAAATCTGTTGCTTAGTGTAGCCACCTTCAACAGTGATCTTAGCTAGATCTTCTGGATAAGTTGCTTCAGCTTCTCCATCAGGGTTTGCTGCTTCTCCTTGCACTTTTATGTTATGGAGATGGCTTCCTTCCGTAAACCTCACGAATCACCCTCTGCTAGCTTCACACATTTCTCCTGCAGCTTCTTCACCTCTCTCAGCTTTCATGGACTTGAAGAGGGTTCTGGTCTTGCTTTGAATTAGACTTTGGCTTAAGGGAATGTTGTGGCTGGGTTTATGTTCTATCCTGACCACCCAAACTTTCTCTATTTGAGCAATAAGGCTGTTTTGCTTTCTTGTTCGTGTGTTCACTGGAGTATTAGTATTATTATTTCCTTCAAGAACTTTACCTTTGCATTATATACTATTATTTCCTTCAAGAACTTTTCCTTTGCATTCACAGCTTGGCTGTTTGGTGCAAGAGGCCGAGCTTTCAGCCCGTCTTGGCTTTCAGCATGCTTTCTCTCTAAGCTTAGCCATTTGTAGCTTCTGATTTAAAGTGAGAGACATGCAACTCTTCCTTTCATTTGAACACTTAGTGGCCATTGTAGGGTTCTTAATCGTCCTAATTTCAGTGTTACTGTGTCTCAGGATATAGGGAGGCCCAAGAAAAGGAAGAGAGATGGAGAGCAGCTCATCGGTGGAGCAGTCAGAACACACATAACATTCATCCATTAAGTTTATCATCTTCTATAGGTGCAGTTCCTGCTACCCCCAAAATAATTACACAAGCCCCCCCCACCCTGTTTCCTGTTCAGCATGTACTCCCCTCATCCGATTCCCCTCTATCAGTCACTGACAGTTAATAAATACTTGCAAACGTCCCTCAGTTGTTTGCTCCTGTCATTGTGCACACAGCTCTGTGCACATGTGTGAATATTTCTTTAGGATAGATTCTTAGAAGTGCAATTCTGCATCAAAGGAGTCATTTATTTAACAAAAACGTAATGAGTGCATACTTTTGCTGAGCGCTGTTCTAGGTGCTGGAGAGACATCAGGGAACAAGGCAGACAGATGTTCCTGACCACCATTCTAGAGGAGGATGTTTTCAGTTGTTGGCTGGCTTGCTTGCTTTCTTTCTTTCTTTCTTTCTTTCTTTCTTTCTTTCTTTCTTTCTTTCTTTCTCTCTCTCTCTCTTTCTTTCTTTCGTTCATTCTTTCGTTCTTTCTTTCCTTCAGTCTCTCTCTCTCTCTCTCGCTATCACTCTCTCCCTTTCTTTCTTTCTTTGCGCCTTTCTTTCATTCTTTTGACAGGGTCTTGCTCTGTCCAGGCTGGAATGGAGGGGGGTGATCATACCTCAATGTAGCCTTGAACTACTCGGCTCAAGCAATCCTCCCACCTCAGCCTCCAGAGTCGCTGTGACTACAGGCACGCACCATCGTGCCCCACTAATTATTTTAGGTTTTGTCTAGAGAATGTCGCTGTATTACCCAGGCTGGTCTTGAACTCCTGGGCTCAAGTGATCCTCCCACCTTCATCTCCTAAAGTGCTGGGATTACAGGCATTAGTCTCCTTGCCTGGCCTCCAGTTTTTATTATGATAGAGACTATACACTTCAGTCTTGGAGCAGGATTCTGCAGCAGGTGGTTGGGCATCGTGATCTTTGCTCTCTGAACAATTTTCAAGTTCTAGGGCTGGGACGGTCCTTTTGGAAGTACGTGGGAGGAGACACAGATGAAATCGTCATCTGGGGAATGTGGAGGAATGAGAAAGATGCGTGCACGGTAGACCCTATAATGGACAGGGAATAGAAGAGTTGACTTAGTCTCCATGCAGGGGAGAAACGGTGGGAACGTCCCCTGGACAGAAGTATGAGACTGCCCATCAAGGGTCTCACCAAGGGCCTGGGGGCTGGGGTGGGGACGATGATTTGGAAATGGGACAGTTCTTTCTCACAGGTACCACTGCACGGTGCAGAGGGGAAACAGTTGTGGGGAAGGGTTAGAACAAACCATTGTGTGCGAATGGAGACATTAAGGTTCCATTCACACACAACGGACTTGAAACACCAGACCCGGGTGGAGGCAGGATTGGAGCTGTTTTTACCGTTTGTGGCCCATCACCTTGGCCTCCTGGTTCTCCCCGGCCTTGGAAGGAGGACACTATCATCATTATGCCTATATGATAGATGAGAGACGGAGTCTCAGACAGACGGTAGGCGTCTTGTCACAGGTCCTACAGCTGGCAGGTGCAGGAGGGGCTGAGTTTGGAGCTCACTGACTTCAGAAACATTAAGGAGGACAAATGTGTGTGATGGAGGGAGGGAGAATTGAACAAGCCCCGGGTTCTGTCCCAAGTCACAAGGTAAAGGCTGTGGGTTCATTTTCTCAAGATAAGGAGCCCTAGGAGAGAGAAAGTGCAGGGAGGGAGAGGCAATCGTGGTCACAGTGGGGACAGTGGGAGACAGAGATATGCAGGGTGGGCTGAAGAGGGGCAGGCAAAGAAACAGGGGAGACCCAAGGCCAATGTGGGCTTCCCCTGCATTTTGGCACAAGTCTCAATCTGTTTTATTCTCCAAAAGAAAACTGACAGGCTGGGTGTGGTAGCTCACGCCTGTAATCTCAGCACTTTGGTAGGCTAAGGCGGGTGTATCCCCTTAGGACAGGAGTTCAAGACCAGCCTGGCCAAGACGGTGAAATCCCATCTCTCTCTATATATATTAGCCAGGCATTGGAGGTGCATGCCTGTAGTCTCAGCTAATAGGGCAGCTGAGGCAGGAGGATCACTTGAATCCAAAGGTGGAGATTGCAGTGAGTCGAGATTGTGCCACTGCACTCCAGCCTGGGTGACAGAGATTCTATCTCAATAAATAAATAAATAAGAAAGAAAGAGAAAAAGAAAATTCACTTCACAGGCAATAGATAGTTATAAAGTGATACTTTATGGAAGATTTCATAGGGGAGACTGATGGAAATAAAGGAAGTATAAATTTTACAGAGCTGAGCAGTTCACTGCAGAAATCAATAGAATTGCCTTTTCTCCAAAATTTTACCCCTAAGCTCTTCCACTACTGGTTCTTTTAGTCCTTCCTTCTATTCCAAATCCTCAAATTGTCCATTTCCTTATTGGGATAATTTTCCTCTGCCCAGATCTGGGTCCTCCACAACACTTAACACTGTCTTCGGTGTTTGGCCATTGTTTTAGCTCCGGTTCCCAAGGAAACAGGCTTTGGGCCACACAGGACACCTCCAGACAGACTATACTGAGAAACCATGCCTGGAACAGTGCATGGGGGAGGAGAAGAGAGGCAATTTACATACCTGGCTCTCACTCTTGGTTCCTTTTCTTATTGCTCAAAATTTACCCCACAGGCACGAGCTCCCCTACACTTCTAGATTGCATCACCTGCCCCTTTGACAGCTGTCTGGGAAGCCAGATCCCACACTTTGAAGTGTAGTGTTTCATACAATCCAAAAGTGGGAGCAGAGGCCAGGCGTGGTGGCTCACGCCTGTAATCCTAGAACTTTGAGAGGCTGAGGCAGGCGGATCATGAGGTCAGGAGTTCAAGACCAGCCTGGCCAGCATGGTGAAACCCCATCTCTATCAACAATACAAAAATTAGCTGGGCATGATGGTGCATGCCTGTAATCCCAGCTACTCGGGAGGCTGAGGCAAGAGAATCACTTGACCCCGGGAGGCAGAGGTTGCAGTGAGCTGAGATCGCACCACTGCACTTCAGCCTGGGTGACAGCAAGACTCCATCTAAAAAACAAACAAATAAACAAAAGTGGTAGCGGAAGTCAGAAAATCCAGGTATGTAGCTATTTTGCCTGGTTGTACAGGAGCAGCCAAGGGTGAAAATTGAATACTCCCGGGCAAGACCTAAGTTCACTGAGTAATTGGAGTAGCCATCTGTGCTAATTAATTGCCTTTATCTGAAAGAAAAAATAAAACTCACATCTCTATGACAACTGGGTGCTTACAGCTTGGAGCAAGGCACCTAGGCTAAACTCCCCTGCTGACAGGGAGACAAGGACATCATCTTCCTCGATGTTCACATTTCAAAGAGACTGCTTCAATGCCCTGAAGAAAGACATTTCTAGGGGCTGGGCATGGTGGCTCACACCTGTAATCCCAACACTTTGGGAGGCTGAGGCTGGAGGATCACTTGAGGCCTGGAGTTCAAGTTCAAGACATTCCTGGGTTCTAGGGTGGCCAGAGGCTTAGAGATCAAAGGAAGAATTTACAAATACAAATTTTCTCAAGGAAATGCTCTAAGGAAAGTGAAATGGGGAAAGGTCTCTTCTTTCCTTTTGGCAACAGGAAAAACTCAATTTTATGTTTAGTTACCCTTACAATTTCCCCCTTTCGTTATTCTTTTATAGTAACACTACAATTTTCCAATTATCTCCACTGCTGCTTCTGTCTTTCTCTGGGTAGTTTACAGCCGCCTAGATATCCAACAAGTCCATAGTAAGATTCAAAGCTAAGCAATTATCAGGATTATAATAGAATGACTCTTTTTCTTTTTTTGGGGGGACGGAGTTCAGCTCTTGTTGCCTAGGTTGGGGTGCAATGGTGCAATGTTGGCTCACTGCAACCTCTGTCTCCCGAGTTCAAGCTGCTCTCCTGCCTCAGCCTCCCGAGTAACTGGGATTACAGGCATGGGCCACCACGCCCAGCTAATTTTGTATTTTTAGTAGAGATGGGGTTTCACCATGTTAGCCAGGCTGGTCTTGAAATCCTCACCCCAGGTGATCAGCCCACCTCGGCCTCCCAAAGTGTTAGGATTACAGACATGAGCCACCGTGCCCTGCCTAGAAAGAATTTTTAAATTCAGTATAAAGCTCACCTTGTCGGAGTGGGGGGAACTTTAAACACATCATACTGGTTAATTGTGTCAAAGTCAAAATAAATTATAGAGACAAATCCCTGAATCAAATGCTCTATTTGGGAATCATAAAATTGCAATTCAGGGCATACACACGGACTAGGGTGGTCTTCAGTATGTCCAACCAACAAAGAGAAGTTGGAAGTTTTATTAGAAAGAAAATGTTACATATTGTTCTGAAATGAGACTCATTGGCCCTGGAGAAGCTGGTTCATTCGCACAATCAGCTTTCAGGTTCCCTCTTTTGATGAACATCTTTCTTTGAAAACCTCACTGATCAGCCATCTTGAAGTGAGGCTTCATTGTCACTCCATGCCAGGATGGACCTGGGCCGGTTGTCTATGTCCCATGTCAAGGGAAAGGTAAGGGAGTCTATATCAGGGACGTGAGCCACACTTGAACAAAAAAGAGGTCAGAAGGAAAAAAAAAAATTCAGGCAGGTTTGTCTGGAGTTCAGCAACAAGTTCCATCTTATTAGTCCCACCTGTATTAGCAATCATCTTGAAGCACCGGGCCAACATAATTTGTTGGCGGAACTGGCTTAACAAATATTAGACCGACAAAAGAATGGAGCTCAGAGATCATAATACAAAACTACTTAGCAATCATTTTATTTTGTATTATTGAGATGGAATCTTGCTCTGTCGCCCAGGTTGGAGTGCAGTGGCACGATCCCGGCTCACTACAACCTCCACCTCCTGGGTTCACATGATTCTACTGCCTCATCCTCCCTAGTAGCTGGGAGGACAGGTGCCCACCACCACTCCATGCTAATTTTTGTATTTTCAGTAGAGACAGGATTTTACCACATTGACGCTAACTGCAACCTTCACCTCCTGGGTTCAAGCAATTCTCCTGTCTCAGCCTCCTGAGTAGCTGGGATTACAGGTGTCCATCACCACATCCGGCTATTTTTTTTTTTTGTATTTTTTGTAGAGACCAGGTTTCACCATGCTGGCCAGGCTCATCTTGAACTCCTGACCTCAGGTGATCTGCTTGCCTCGGCCTCCCAAAGTGCTGGGATTATAGGCGTGAGCCACCATACCCGGTTCATCCTAGATTTTTAGATAAACCCAACCGTCAACCAGAAAAATTTTAAATCTACCTATACACTGGAAGCCCCTGCTTCGAGTTGTCCTGCCTTTCTGGACCAAACCAATGTATTTCTTAAATGTGCTGGATTGAGTCTCCATAATATCTATAACACCAAGCTGCACCCCGACCTCCTTGGGCAACTCAGAACCTCCTGAGGCCGCGTCATGGGCCATGGTCACTCCTATTTGGCCCAGAATAAATCTCTTCAAATGTTTTCCAGAGTTTGACTCATTTCATCAGCAGACTTCAGGAACAGAGCTGTTTCTGTTTTTAGTAATTTTATGGGAAAAAGTTGAATCTAGTCTATTCTATATGTAGATAACAAGAACTTGGCCAGGCGCAGTGGCTCATGCCTGTAATCCCAGTACTTTGGGAGGCTGAGGTGAGTGGATCACAAGGTCAAGAGATCAAGACCATCCTGTCCAACATGGTGAAACCCCATTTCTACTAAAAATACAAAAATTAGCTGGGCGTGGTGGTGTGCACCTGTAGTCTTAGCTACTCTGGAGGCGGAGGCAGGAGAATCACTTCAACAGGGGAGGTGCAGGTTGCAGTGAGCCAAGATCGCGCCACTGCACTCCAGCCTGGTGACAGAGTGAGATTCCCTCTCAAATACAAACAAACACAAAACCAAGACCGTGAAACAACACAGAGAGCTACAATCTAATAACTGGTCTGTTAGAACTTTTCTTTAGCAACATAATTTTTCTCTATACATTGATCACTTTAGGAATCTCAGATTTAAAAACCTCTTGAGGATAGAAAGTCAAACCAAGGCAGACTTCAGATTTCACCTACATTCTTAAGATTCCTGGGCCTGTCAGAAAGTGACCGTTTTTATTTACTCACTGTAAAGCTAAAAACACTTGAAGTGAGCCATTCCATGCATTTTGATGAAAGACTTGGTAATATAACCAATCATTTATTATTATTTTTTTTCTTTTTGAGACAGGGTCTTGCTCTGTCGCCCAGGCTGGTGAGCAGTGGCAAGATCTCAGCTCACTGCAGCCTGCACCTCCTGGGTTCAACCAATTCTCCTGCCTCGGCTTCCTGAGTAGCCAAGATTACAGGTCTGTGCCACCACGTCTGGCTAAATTTTTTTGTATTTTTAGTAGATATGTGGTTTCGCCATGTTGGCCAGGCTGGTCTCAAACTCCTCACCTCAGGTGATCCACCCTCCTCAGCCACATAAAGGACTGGGATTACAGGCTCAAGCCACTGCGCCCAGACCTATAACCAATGTTTTCAGTTGTATCCCTCTATAAAGACAGAGCAGAGGTGTTTTTTGTTTGTTTGTTTGTTTTTGTTCTTGTTCTTTGTGCTTAAAAAATAAAGTGGGCCAGCTTCAATGCCTCACGCCTGTATTCCCAGAATTTGGGAGGCCACTTGAGCCCAGGAGTTCAGGACCAGCCTGGCCAACATAATGAGACCCCCATCTCAAAAAACAAAAAACAAAAAACAAACAAACAAACAAAGAAAAAAACAAAGGAAAAGAGAAGAGAAAAGAAGAGAAGAGAAGTATAGTTTTATTACTACCTGCATGCAGGGCCTGCCTGAGGTGGTAGGTGTGCTGGGCCCAGGGGATGTGTGGGCTGTGAGGAGATGGTGATGGCGAGGCTGGAAGGAAATGGGGTGGCTTGGAAACCAGGCCCAGGGGATCCTCAGACCCCCTTCTTGGAATGGGCAGCATTGAGAAAAGAGTCATGGGAAGCCACAGTCATGCCATCCATCAGATGCAGAAATTCTTGGAAATCTAGTTGCCCATCACTAGTGAGGTCCAGTTTCTTCATCATGTGGTCAAAGACACTGGGGTCCTTCTGGTTCTTTGTGAAGGCATCCAGTTCTGTATTCATGAAGCTTGGGAACTCCATCTTGGGCTGATTGCTGTTGTAACTATCCTTTCAAGCCTACTTCTGGAAAATAGCAATCAGGGACTTGATGCACTGCTCTGTCTCTGTAGGGCTGGAGATTTTCGCCATGTTGGAGTTGACTGAGGCATCAAGAGCAGGTTTTTACTGGACCTGTGTAAATAACCATATTGCCATAAGAATGTTTACAAATAGTTTTTGAATTCTGGAGGAATTGAGTAGAAAGAAAAACTGAACACTTCCATCTTAGTTTACAAAAGTATACTTTATCAAATTGTTGTAAACTACAGATAGTTTAACAGATAAAATTTTCTCTTTTTTTTTTTCATCGTTTTGAGAAAGGGTTGTGCTCTGTTGCACAGGTTGGAGTGTAGTGGTGCAAACACGGCTCCCTGCAATCTCTGCCTCCTGGCTCAACTGATCATCCCACCTCGGCCTCCCAAGTAGCTGGGACCACAGGCATGCGCTACCATGCCCAGCTAAGTTTTGTATTTTTTTGTAGAGACAGGGTTTTGCCATGTTGCCCAGAGTGGTCTTGAACTTCTAGACTCAAGCGATCCTCCCATCTTGGCCTTCCAAAGTGAGCCACCACATTCCACCAGAAAATATTCTTATATGTGGAAAACAAAACATTTAAGTAAAAAACAAAGTTTTATTTTCTTAATTTTTTTTTTTTTAGAAACGGGTCGCCTATGTTTGCCAGGTTGGTCTTGAACTCCTGCACTCAAGGGATCCTCCTGTCTTAGCCTCCCAAAGTGCTGGGATTACAGGTGTGAGCCACTGCTCCCAGCCCAAGACCAAATAAAGTTTTAAATAAAGGTCAAAAATACATTAGCTTTATCAGTTATTTAGCCTCATGTAATTAATTTTTGTTCTGCTTGATCTTGTTGATCAGTTGCATGAACCCATCAGTTTCTGTTCGAGTTTTGAAAAAAAATTATTTAGTTCATTGATCTGAAATTTATTAGAAATCTATATTCAACAGTAATTGTTAGAATCTTTTTTATGACTCTGATTCTATATGCCTTTAGAGAAGAATCAGCACTGTAGGTGAAAAAAAACAGAATGATGATGATTGGTTCAAGCCAGGGATCCCAGCACTTTGGGAGGCCGAGGCAGGCGGATGACTTGAGGCCAGGAATTCAAGACCAGCCTGAGCAACATGGTAAAACCTCTTCTCTATTAAAAGGACAAAACATTAGCTGTGCGTGGTGGCCTGCGCCTGTGATTCCAGGTATTCTGAGTAATGAGAATTGCTTGAACCCAGAAGACAGAGGTTGCGGTGAGCCGAGATCACGCCGTTGCACTCCAGCCTGGGTGAAAGAGAGACTCCGTCTCAAAAGAAAAACAAAACAAAACAAAACCCTAGGCTCAACAGAAAGGAATGCCTGGGTTAAGATAAAGGATTGTGGAGACACAAGTTCATATAAGCAGAGGAAGCCTTCAGGTTCTAGGCTTCAGAGAGAATAGGTTGTAACATGTTTCTTGTCAGACTTCAAGTCTGTGTTGATGTTGATGTCAGAGAGGTATAATAAGGCATGTCTGACCCCCGTTTCCTGTCGTGGCCTGAGACCATTTCTCAGGTTAAATTTTAAAAGAGCCCTGGCTGAGGAGGAAGTCCATTCAGATGGTTGCGGGGTAGCGGGGGTTAGGATTTTATTATTGATTTACAAGTCCTATACGATAAAAGTGCATAAATTTTAAAGAACAAGTCTCATGCCTGGTGTATGGACCACACAAAAAGTTCACCAAAGTGTCCAATGCCATAACCAGAGACATTCGAACGACAAATCAGCCTGAGGAGATGATATTTCCACACTGTAGACAGCTTTTCCCAAGACGTCAGAATGAGTCTTCATATCATGAGACTCTTACCCGCTTAACGTCTACATGTTTCACTTGACAGAATCTGACCCCCAAATCCTTTCCTTCACCTAGTGGTCCCTTTTATAGAGTTGGCACTCTGCTTTAATTCAACCCAGTCCCAAAATGCTACACAAAGACTACAAGAGGCCTCATTCAGTTCCTCCATAGTCTTTTGACTTGTTTAGCTGTTGGCCCTTAGGCTTGCGATCTTGGTTCAAAACCATTGTACAAACTAAATTTATTGTACTATTGCTAATTACAGCTGGGTGCAGTGGCTCATTCCTGTAATCCCAGCACTTTGGGATGCCAAGGTGGGCAGATCACTTGAGGTCAGGAGTTCGAGACCAGCCTGGTCAACATGGTGAAACCCCATCTCTATTAAAAGGACAAAATAATTAGCTGTGTGCTGTGGCCTGTGCCTGGGGTCCCAGCTACTCCAAGGCAGGAAAATTGCTTGAACCCAGGAGATGGAGGTTGCAGTGAGCCGAGATCGTGCCATTGCACTCCAGCCTGGGTGACAGAGAGACACACTGTCTCAAAACAAAAACAAAACAAAACAAAACAATATCCCAGGATCAACAGAAAGGAATGCCAGAGTTAAGATAAAGGATTGTGGAGACCCAAGTTCTTATTTCAGAGGAAGACTTCAGGTACTAGGCTACAGAGAGAATAGGTTGTAACATGTTTCTTTTTTTCTTTTTTTTTTTTTCATCAGAAGGAGTCTCACTCTGTTGCCCAGGCTGGAGTGCAGTGGTGTGATCTCAGCTCACTGCAACCTCCGCCTCCCGGGTTCAAGTGATTCGCCTGTCTCAGCCTCCTGAGTAACTGGGATTACAGGCACCTGCCACCGCACCTGGCTAATTTTTGTATTTTTAGTAGAGATGAGGTGTCAACATATTGGTCAGGCTGGTCTCGAACTCTTGACTTCAGGTGATCCACCTGCCTTGGCCTCCCAAAGTGCTAGGATTACAGTTGTGAGCCACCGTGCCTGGCTGTAATACGTTTCTTATCAGACTTCAAGTCTGTGTTGATGTTGATGCCAGAGAGGTATAATGAGGCATGTCTGACCCCCACTTCCTGTCATGGCCTGAAACCGTCTCTTTCTTCTTTTTATTTAAATTTAAAAGAGCCTGGCTTAGGAAGAAAGTACCTTTCAGATTGGTTGGGGGGGCAGGGCTTTTAGGGGATTTTATTTTTGATTACAAGTCTATAAAAACAAAGCTGGCATTAATTTTTAAACAACAAGGTCTCGTGCCTGAATGTATGGGGACACACACAAAAAGTTCACCAACATGGGGTTTATCTGGATTTTGCCATAATCAGGGAGACATTAGAACGGGGACCAATCAGGGGTGAGGAGATGATATTTCCACAAATTGATAAACAGCTTTTGCGAAGACACAGAATAAGTCTTCGTATCATTAATGGAGACGCTTTACCCTGAATGTCTTACATTTTTTCACTTGGACAGACCTGCACCCCCAAATCCTATTTGATTTCAACTAGTTGGTTTCCCTTTATTTATTAGAGCTGGTACTCTGGCTTCATTCAAACCCACCTAAAATGCTACACAAAGGACTACAAGAGGCCTCATTTCACTTCCCCCAAGGTCTTTTGTTTGATTTTGTTGTAGGCTGGTGGGCCTCTTTAGGCTTGGGGGATCTTGGGGTTTCAAAACCATTTGTTACAAACTAAATTTTATTAACTATTTGCTAATATATAGGGCGGGGTGGCAGTGGCCTCACGGTTGGTGGCTAATCCCAGCATTTTGGGATGCCAAGGGAGAGCGGATCACTTGAGGACAGGGAGGTTCAAGGACAAGCCTGGGCCAACCATGGGTGACAAATCCTAGTCTCTTTACTAAAGGGAGGGACAAAAAATTAGGGCCGCGGTGTGGTGTTGGGCTCTGTTGGGTCCCAAACTACTTGGGGGGGAGGGGTCTGGAGACAGGAAAAATCGGGGGCTTGCAAAACCCAAGGGAGGTGGATGGGGTTGCAAGGTGGAAGCAACCCTTGGACTCACTGCACTGGTGGATCGCCAGCACTGCACTCCAGGCCTGGCGACAGAGCGGAGGACTCCATCTTAGAAAACAAAAAACAGGGCCGGGCCCGGCCGTGTGGCTCAGGCCTGTTAAATCCCAGCACTTTGGGAGCCGGATCGAGATGGGGCGGGATCACAAGGTCAGGAGGACCGACGGACCATCCTGGCTTACACTGTTGAAAACCCCGTCTCTTACCTAAAAAAAAAAAAATACCAATAAAAAACTAGCGGGCGAGGTGGCGGGCGTTTGTAGGTCCCAGCTTACTCGGAAGGGCTGAGGCAGCGAGGAATGGCGTAAACCCAGGGAAGGTGGGGGCTTGCAGTGAGCCAGGGATGGTGGGCCATGCACCTCCAGCCTGGGCGGATAGAGTGAGACTCCGGGGTCTCCAAAAAAAAAAATAAAAAAGAAGAAAACAAAAAACAAAAAACTTAATTACATAGCAGTTAAGAACCTTTTTCTTAAGAATTGCGGGAAAATCCTGTTGTTATAGACTGATTGTTTTAAAAGGTAAAGAAAAAACAGATAACATGTTAAGAAAAACCTACTTCATAACCTAGAGGAGCAGACTCGCCCTGCTTTCAGTGCACCTTTTCGGACACTAATGTTCAATTTTTTTTAGAAAAACTGATAAACAAATTTCTTTTTCAATTCCAAACCAATCTCATCATATATAAGGACTCCCTCCGGGAAGCTATCCTCTATAACCCTCAGCAACTTGCCTAGACATTCCATCATATTTTTTTTTTACCTTCAGGTCATTAGCCGTATCATAATTTTCATTTTCATATTGGCTCCATTTCCAAGTACCATCCAAGCCAGATCCTTTGTTTAACCTTCTTGAGATTAGACAAGATTTGGCGCATTTCATGGGTGGTATGGCATAAAACTATTTTTTATATTAAACAATCAATCATTTATTTTAGGGATTAAAAAAATGCTATTACTCACTCAGATCACGCCAAAAAAATTTTGTCAGATAAAAATTTATTTTGTACTTTATACATTTTATATATAGAATTTACATATACTACAGAACTTTTATAACTTTTAATTTTTGTAACCCTTAATGTTTGGTAAAAACCTAGAAGTAGTTTGGATGATTACATTATATAACATCTCATGAATATTTATTAATCTTATTAAAAATATTTTTATAGAACAGGTTTTCCATGTGGGAACCAGGGCATTTTATTAAACAGATTCCAAAATACCCTTTTTGTCTTTTTGTAAAAACTTGAAGGGCCAGGGGAAACAAACATATGTCATTTATGTTTCAGTGATTTGTATCCCTTGTTTTCTTAGTTGGAAATGGATCCCGGGCCATTTAGTGAGTACCTATTTACCTTAATCTTAACATACCATAACTTTAATATTCTTCATTCTCTTAATATTTGGTAAGAGCAAGAGAAAAAAAAAGATTTAAAATTACATGAAAAGTTCACTTATAAACATGTATCTCACATTTACCTCATTTATTCATTTTAACAGTTATACCTAGATTACTTATGAAAACTGCCATATTAAACAAAGTCAGTTGGCCAGGTGCGGTGACTCACGTCTGTAATCCCAGCACTTTGGGAGGCCGAGGCGGGCAGATCACTTGAGCTCAGGAGTTCAAGACCAGCCTGGCTAACTGGGTGAAACCACGTCTCTACTAAAAAATACAAAAGTTATCCAGGCATAGTGGCGCACGCCTATAATTCCAGTTACTTGGGAGGATGATGCACTAGAATCACTTGAGCCTGGGAGGTGAAGGTTGCAGTGAGCCCAGGTCACACCACTACACTGCAGCCTGGGCGACAGAGTGAAACACTTTCTCAAAAAAAGAAGAAAAGAGAAAAGAAAAGAAAAGAAAAGAAAAGAGAGAAAAGAAAAGAAGAGAAGAGAAAAGAAAAGAGAAAAAAGACAAGACAAGAAAAGAAAGGAAAAGAGGAGGTTTCATAACCAGGAAAGAGAGAAAGACCCTTCCTAACAAATCCCAAATGAAACTGAACTCAACCCCCAGCAAATGGCAGTTTGATCCAAGACAGATTCACTAGGGGGGAAAGAGGCAACCAGAAAAACAAAAGGTTCAAGGGGGCCAGGTGTGCAGACTTCATGCCATAGTTCCAGAAGTCATTGGTATCTCCAAGGTGAGTCAGCTTCGGACCCCATTTCTGACATCACAAATACCAAAGTCAAAGACTATGGAGATGAGTCTCTTTTTTAACTACAATATTAAGGACGTTATAATATGTTTGTTTTTGCTTTAAGACAGGGTCTCACTCTGTCGCCCACCCTGGAGTGCAGTGGCACAATCTCGCCTCACTGCAACCTCGGCCTCCCCTACTCAGCTTCTGGAATAGCTGGGATTACAGGCATGCAACACCACATCCAGCTAATTTTTTGTATTTTTGGTAGAGACAGGGTTTTACCACGTTGTCCAGGCTGGTCACGAACCTCTGGGCTCAAGTGATCCGCCGGCCTCAGCCTCCCAAAGGGCTGGGATTACAGGCATGAACTACCACGCCCGGCCATGAATCTCTAAACATTTTATTTGAGAATCATAGAATTGTAATCTGAGGCATACACACAAATTGGCTGGTCTTTGGTATGTCCAAAGAACAAAGAGCAAGTTGAGAGTTTTATTAGAAACAGAAATGTTACCTATATTTTTTAAAGCAAGTCCATTGGCACCAGAGAAGCTTTCAGGAGCTGGCAAACTCTGACTGGTGAGTGCAGACAATAGGTAAAACAAGCCTTAGAGTCATTGCAGGTTGTTTCAGCATTTACACAGTAAAAGTGGTCTTAGGGTGGCAGCAGGCCATTTCAGCCACCAGCCTTGAGGAAAATTGAATTCTTGGGGCAGGTACAATGTGCCCTGAGTGCTTTTTCCCCTGGCCACCCAACTCTGGCATAGCTGTGTATGTCAAGAATGACTCAATTCAGGTGGGTTGTGGTGGAGCACGCCTGAAATCCCAGCGCTTTGGGAGGCCAAGGCAGGCAGATGGCTTGAGGTCAGGAGTTCCAGATCAGCCTGGTCAACGTGGCAAAACTCTGTCTCTAGTGAAAAAAAAAAAAACAAAATTAGTGGGGTGTGGTGGTGCATGACTGTAGTCCCAGCTACTCGGGAGGCTGAGGCAGGAGAATTGCTTCAACCCTGGAAGCCAAGGTTTCAGTGAGCCGAGATCACGCAGCGCACTTCAGCCTGGGTGACACAGCGAGACTTCATTTAAAAAAAAAAAAACAAAAACCAAAAAAACATGACTCAATTCACATAATAAACTTTCACAGTGGTTAGAGTCCCGCTTAGCAATGCACAAAAATTCTCCTTTGTGATCCATTCATTATACTGCTGTTGACTTTATTGCTTATGCTTTCAGACAGAGACACTCTCCTTTGACCAAACTCGAGTGGGGCTCCTCTGAGTCCTGTTTCTGACTAGGTCCCAACCTCAGGCTCTGTCCTTCATCCAGGGACTCTGCCCATTTGGCCTGTTTCAGCAAAAATCCTGTCAAGTCAGTTTAGCCAGAATCCCCCTGCCCCTGAGGTTTCCCCCAAGTACTTTCCCATCTTCTGACCGCCCCTCCCACCCACGCCCCGCCCCTGCTCCTACTCCTTGACTGCAAATCCCCACTTGTCCTTGGTGGAGTTGAAGTCGTTCCTAATATCACGATCCCACCGCAAGACCCCATTGCAGTGGTCCCTGTACCTATCACAGTAGCCCCCCTCTGAGTAAAATCGTCCTTATGATCTTTTTTTTATTTTCAGAGACAAAGTCTCACTCTGTCACTCAGGCTGGAGTGCAGTGACCCAATCCTAGCTCACTGCAGCCTCAAACTCCAGGGCCCAAACAATCTTCCTGCCCCAGCCTCCCAACTAGCTGGGACTACAGGTACGTACCACCAAATCCAGCTATTTTTTAAAAAATTATTTACAGACCCAGAACTTGATATGCCGGTCCAATTTTTGTATTTTTTATAGAGATGGGGTTCCGCCATGTTGCCCAGGCTGGTCTTGAGCTCCTGGGCTCAACCGATCCTCTTGCCTCGGGCTCCCAAAGTGCTGGGATTACAGGCATGAGCCACTGCAGCTGACCCTTCCTTACAGTCTTTAATAAGTGCAATACATACTTGTTTGCTTTAACATTTCCCTGTGTCTTCAATCTCCTGAAGTGTTATATGCCTGACATTGCCTTGCTCCACCCAATATAAAAATTCCTTTCTTTTGCTGAGCGCAGTGGCTTACCCCTACAATCCCAGCACATTAGGAGGCCAAGGCAGGCAGATCACCTCAGGTCAGGAGTTCGAGATCATCCTGGACAACATGGCGAGACCCTATCTCTACTAAAAGTACAAAAAATAGCCGGGTGTGGTGCTGTGTGCCTGAAGCCCCAGCTACTCAGGTGGCTGAGGAGGAGAATCGCTTGAAACTGGGAGGTAGAGGCTGCAGTGAGCCGAGATCATGCCACTGCACTCCAGCCTGGGTGACAAAGCAAGACTCTGTCTCCAAAAAAAGAAAAAAAAAAATTCCTTTCGTTCAACACTTTGGAGTTATTATACCATTGTATCCTTGCCTCCAGTGTGGTGTTTGAGAGCTCTGATGAAGTTTTAAATATTTTTCCTTTGTAAGTAACCTGCTATTTCTCTCAGATCATTTAAAAAATATTTTTTCTTTGTCTTTCACAATTTTTCATTTCACTGTTCCTGTGTGTGTGTGTGTGTGTATGATGATCCCTTTAAATCTTAAGACATTTGTCTAAATCTGAGAACTTATCATTCATTACGTTTTTAAGTACGCTCTCCTTTTTAATGACTATATTCTTTTCTTATAAGGCTATTAGATGTGTTTCGACATTTATTCTTCTATCCTCCTTATTAATTAACTTTTCTTTCATTTACTTTATCTCTATCCATTACCGATTACTTTTATGAATTCTTTAGACTCCTTTCCTCAGCTCAGTAATTGCTTTTTCAACTATATCCGTTTTAATATCCAACCCATTCCACTGAATTATGTATTTGAGCAGTTAATATTTTCATATCCAATCTATCCAATAGGTTTTCTTTTTATTCATTTATTTGAGACAGAGTCTTGCTCTTTCGCCCAGGCTGGAGTGCAGTGACTCAATCTTGGCTCACTGCACCTCTGCCTCCTAAGTCCAAGCAATTCTATTACCTCAGCCCCTTGAGTACCTGGGACCACAGGCATGTGACACTATGCCAGGCAAATTTTTGTATTTTAGTAGAAACGGGGTTTCACCATTTTGGCCAGGCTGGTCTCGAACTCCTGACCTCAGGTGAGCTGCCCACCTCAGCCTCTCAAAGTGCTTGGATTACATGCGTGAGTCACAGTGCCCGGCCATTTTTTTTTTGTAAAGGCACTTTCACTATTGTTGCCCAGACCGAAGTGCAATAGTGTGATCTCACCTCACTGCAACCTCTGCCTCCGGGTTCAAGTGATTCTCCTGCCCCAGCCTCCTGAGTAGCTGGGGTTACAGGTGTGCACCACCACACCGGGCTAATTTTTTTATGTTCAGTAGAGATTGGGTTTCATCATGTTGACTAGGCTGGTCTCAAACTCCTGACCTCAGGTGATCTGCCTGCCTTGGCCTCCCAAAGTGCTGGGATTAAAGGCGTGAGCCGTAGCGCCAGGCCTAGTCTTTCTATTGTCTACCTCTGGAACCTCCTTCCTTTTCTTTTTTCTTTTCTTTTTTTTTTTTTTTGAGATGGAGTCTCGATGTGTTGCCCAGTTTGGAGTGCAGTGGTACGATCTCGGCTCACTGCAACCTCCACCTCCCAGGTCCATGTGATCCTCCTGCCTCAGCACCGCTAGTAGCTAGAATTACAGACATGCACCACCCTGCCCGGCTAATTTTTGTATTTTTAGTAGAGACGGGATTTTACCACATTGGCCAGGCTGGTCTCAAACTCATGACCTCAGGTGATCTGCCCACCTCGGCCTCCCAAAATGCTGGGATTACAGGCGTGAGCCACCGCGCCTGGCCTATCTCTGGAATTTCTATTGGATGAACATTGAAACTTCTGGGATCTATTCTCCATTTCCTTTATTATTTTCCTTTCATACTTTCTATTTCATGATCCTTTTCTGCTATACGGTGAAGTAGTGCCATGCCAGAACACATTGTTTCATTGGGTTGTTCCAGTTTCTCTTATTGATATGCAAAACCTTTGTTGTATATTAGAGATGGTTACTGTTAATTTATTACAGATGCTTCACCATTTTCCCCAAAAGTTGCCTTTTTAAACAGTTGTTTATGGCGTCTTTTGAATTAGGTGATACTTTAATTTTTGCATCTTTATGTCAGATTCATTGTTCATAGCCTTGGTGTAATGTCAGGAAGTGCCTATGCCAACTCAAGATGTCTTACACTGCAATATTTTCCTAAATTTTCATCTAGTTCTTTATGACTTCACGTTTTCACGTTTAAGTCACTGAATTTTTAGAATTTATTTTTTTAAGTAGTTTAAAGTAAGGATTTAATCTTCGTTTTTTCAAATGGATAGACACTTGTCAAGCAATCATTTATTATACAACCCATCATCTTTTGCCCCTATTTGGAAATGCATGCTGAAATTTGCATATAGATTAGTCTGTTTCTTAACTTTCTCTTTTGTTTCACTAATAAATATTTCCATGTGTTTTCATTTCTGATTGCTGCTGTAACAAATTTTCAATAGCTTAGACAATGCTGGGCTGGGTGCAGTGGCTTACCCCTATAATCCCAGCATATTGGGAGGCCAAGACAGGCAGATCATCTCACATCAGGAGTTTGAGACCAGCCTGGCCAACATGGCAAAATCCCGTCTCTACTTAAAATACAAATATTAGCCGGGTGTGGTGGCGCATACCTGTAATCCCAGCTACTTGGGAGGCTGAGAGAGGAGAATCACTTGAACCTGGGAGGTGGAAGTTACAGTGAGCCGAGATCACCCCATTGCGCTCCAGCTTGGGCAACACAAGTCAGACTGCATCTCTCTCTCTCTCTCTCTGCGTATATATGTGTATATATATATATGACAATATTTGAAAAAGAAGAATAAGGTGGGAGGAATGGCTCTACCATATTTCAATACTTCTAATACAGCTACAGGAATCAAGATTGTGTAGTACTGGGAGAAGAATAGACACATAGATCACTGGAACAAAATAGAGAACCTAGAAATAGCCTCACACTGATTTTTTACAAAGAGACAAAAAGAAGGAAGGATCGTCTACTTAACAAATGGTGCTGGAGTAGTTGCAGAGCCATAGGCCGATAAAAACATGACCTAATCTTCATACCTTTATACAAAAAAGTAACTCAAGTGGATAATAGATTTAAATCTAAAATAAAAAACTAAAAAAAAAACTTTTACAAGAAAGCATAGGAGAAACATCTGACATCTAGGGCATAGTGAACGGTTCAAAAAGCATAATCCATAAGGAAAACAAATAAATTAGATTTCACCCAATTTAAAACTTGTGCTCGGCAAGAAACTGACTTCTGGCTTGGCCAGAAGTCCATAATCTCGAAGTCGTAGACACACCTTCCAAGCATCGCAATCTTTGGTTTCTTTAATAACAATAACATTTAATAATTCTTTTCCTCCTGGGCACAGTGGCTCACACCTGTAATCCCAACACTTTGGGAGACTGAGGCAGGTGCATCACCTGAGGTTAGAAGTTCGAGACCAGCCTGGCCAAGATGGTCAAACCCCGTCTCTACTAAAAATACAAAAATTAACTGGGACTAGGGGCACATGCCTGTAATCCCAGCTACTCAGGAGGCTGAGGCAGGAGAATCGCTCGAATCCAGGAGGCTGTTGCCCAGGCTGTGGTGCAGTGTGTGTGATCATGGCTCACTGCAACCCCCTCTGCCTCGTGGGTTCAAGCGATACACCAGCGGTGGCCTCCAAAACTGCTGGAATTACAAGCATGAGCCACTGTGTCTGGCCCAGATTTCTTAAGTTACTACAGAGTTTCTAGGAAAAATCCCATACCTGAAAATGTTAGAAACTGACAGGAAGGGTTTGAGATTGCCATCTGCTTGTTGCAGATGAGGTTGCAGTGAGCCAAGATCATGCCATTGCACTCCAGCCTGGGCAACCAGAGGGAACTTCTGACTCCAAAACATAAATAAATACATAAAATAATTCTTTACCTCTTACAGCAGTTACAACATCAGAAGGTAGATTTATGCGTTCATTTCTCAAGATAACACCAATTTTTTTCTGAATTTTCAGCAAGGTTTTCTTCTTCTAAAACCTCAAGGGCTATGATGGCCACTCGGCAGCCTAGTGGATTGCCACCCTATCTGGACCCATGTTCCCCTGCCTTAATGGTCAGTATTATGTCATCATCCCACAGCACCGCAGACACAGAGTATCAGCCCCTAGAAAGGGCCTTTCCAAGGAGGACTACATCAGGTCTGACATTTTCATGATCAACAACCAGCCGTCTACCAGTTCTGGTCAGTCCTACCTGTATTTCATCAGCAATGAAGAACCAAGCTGAGAGCGCGAGGTGGGATGAAGATAAGTTAAAATACCACAAAGCTTACTGTTCTTATGGAGATGAGATTCAGTGCTTTTCTTCTTCCCTTTCTTTTCTTCTTCTTTCTTTCTTTCTTTCTTTCTTTCTTTCTTTCTGTATTTAATTTTTTTTTTTTGACAGTCTTCCTCTGTCGCCCAAGCTGGAGTGCAGTGGTGTGATCTCAGCTCAAAGCAACCTCCGCTTCCTGGGTTCAAATCATTGAGTGAGCCCAGGATGTCAAGAGCAGCCTGGGAAACATAGCAAAAGGCAGAATGGTGCATGCCTGTAGTCCCAAAAGCTGAGGCGGGTGTATCACTTGAGCCCAGGAGGTAGAGAATAGCCTGGACAACATAGCAAAACTGTCTCTACTAGAAAAATTAAACATATTAGTGGAGGCGGGGTGGTGTGAGCCTGTAGTCCCGAGGCTAAGGCAGGAGGATTGCTCGAGCCCAGGAGGTCGAGGCCAGCCTGGCCAACATAGCAAAACCCCATTTCTACCAAGAAAAAAACAACAAAATAATAGCGTTAGTAGGGTGGTTCACATTTGTAGTTCTGAGGCCTAGGTGGGAGTATTGCTTGAGCCCAGGACGTCAATACCAGCCTGGCCAACATAGCGAAAGCCTGTCTCTAAATAAATAAATAAATAAATAAATAAATAAATAAATAAATAAATGTGAACAGGGCAGAATGGCACATGCCTGTAGTCCTGAGGTCAAGGTGGAAGCATCGCTTTAGCCCAGGAGGTTGAGGGCCAGCCTGTGCAACATAGTGAAACCTGGTTTCTACCAAAAAAAAAAGCCTCGGCAGGGTGGTGCATGCCTGTAGTCTCAAGGCCGCTACAGGAGACAGGAGGATCACTTGAGTCCAGATGTTGAGGCCAGCCTTGCCAACATAGCGAAACTGTCTGTATTAAAAAAATCAAAAAACAAAAAATATTAGTGGGAGTGGGGTGGTTCGTGCCTGTAGTCCTGAGACTGAGGCGGGAGGATTGGCCAAGGCAGATGTAACCAATACCACAATCACATCCCATAAGTAAATACATTTTCCTCTCTCCAGGGCTACAGGTAAAGGATGATAATTGTGCGCACCACACTTAGATTCCCTTTCAAAAATGTAATCAGAGGTTGGAGGGCCTTGGGCTGTTTTTTCAGTTGTAACAGATGTAGAAGCCACTGAAGAATGAACGCCACGACTAAGTACAGCAAAGCTCTGCAAATGTGCTAGTTTGGTAAACATTGTGTCTTTCAAGTAGAAAAATCACAGATCGACTATTTTTTCCTTCCCACGGTTCAGACTAGAATATAGATGTTTAACTCAAGATCCAGGGACAGTCTTCAGAGAGATCAAAGTCTCCTGACGGCGCCTAACCACCACCCACTTTAAAGTGTGGCTGGAGGAGGAGACAATATTCTGAAATGTCACTGCAGATGATGGACCAATCAGGGCAGTTAGTGAACGGCATCTGGCCAATCAGAAGTCAGAAGAGTAGGCAGAACAAGCGAAGCTGATGTGGCTTCTATCATTCCAGGCTCTAGGGACAGAAACTTCTCAAAGTGGCTGTGGAGACTCTGATTTTCCCACCTAAAGCATCCCCTGGGACTGGCTACTTTTCGTTCAGAGTACGCATGCTCTTTCTCTCTCTTTTAATTCTTCCACAGAGTACGCACGCTCTGATTTTCTCTTTCAACTCCTCCAAAATCTGACTAAGCATGCACTGATTTTCTTTTTTCATTCTTCCTACCCCTCCCCTCTTCTGCGGTGCATTTGTTATCTAGTTTTAATAAGGAGTGTATATGAAGCAGATGGCAATCTCAAACCCTTCCTGTCAGTTTCTAACATTTTCAGGTATGGGATTTTTCCTAGAAACTCTGTAGTAACTTAAGAAATCTGGGCCAGACACAGTGGCTCATGCTTGTAATTCCAGCAGTTTTGGAGGCCACCGCTGGTGTATCGCTTGAACCCACGAGGCAGAGGGGGTTGCAGTGAGCCATGATCACACCACTGCACCACAGCCTGGGCAACAGAGTGAGACCCTGTCTCAGAAAAAAAAAAAAAAGGCTCACTAAAATCTTTCCTCCGGGGCTCAAGTGATCCTGTCGCCTAGGCCTTGGGACGAGAGGCACGCACCACCCTGATTTTGTTAATGTTTTTTTGTTTTGTTTTTTATTAGAGATGGTTTCCCTATGTTGGCCAGGCTGGTCTCAACCTCCTGAGCTCAAGCGATCCACTCACCTTGGCCTCCCAAAGTGCTGAGATGGCACAGGCCTGCGTCACCACCCCCAGCTAATTTTTTGTATTTTTGGTGGACACGGGAATTTTGCTATCTTTCCCAGGCTGATCTCAGCCTCCCAATGTGCTGGGATTACAGGCATGAGCCACTGCCCCTGGCTGAGTGCTGCATCTTGAAACGCCCCACATTCTCTCTAAGTGTTGGCGGGCTCTTGTAGTCTCAGAAATTCTAGCTCTCTTCCTTCTAAAAATTTACAAATCACCCAGTAATAGCCTCTAAATCTGTTCATAGTAGTCATGCTCAATTCTCTTCAACAGAACAGAACCCCCCATCCCTCTGCCTGATCAGATCCATCACCAGAGAGACCATGTTATCTCTGGGACTCACTTCCCCTCCTGTATGTATTGAGTGGGGGTGTCAGACGCCTGTTTACATCTGACTTCTCCCCATGTCCTTACACAGGGACAGATAAGCCCTGGATGGAGAAATGCAACACCTGATTCCAGGTGACTGAGTGTGACCGGCCTTCACAGATTTCTCCCTCCACAGGACCAAAGGTCCTGTGGGTGAAAAGACTCAGGCTGTTTCTCTGGCAGGTCAGACTGCTCCCGGTCCCATGAATGGAGATGAAGCCTTTGCAAAGAGACCCAGGTATGATGCTAAAAACATCAGAGAAGAGAAGCAAGGTGAGGTGACCTGGAGGGAGCAGAGCAGTGGTCCAGGGGACAGAGTAGGGTGACCAGGTTTCTGAGGAGGGGAGGACAGAGGTACTGGGGACAAGAAGCAGGGTCTCAGGGGAGATCTGGACCCTTGGGAGCCTCCCACCCTTGCTCTGTCATCACCTAGCATCCCCGGAGACAAGTCAGTGACCGTGCACTACATTTGGTGACTCTCAGTCCATTCTGGAAGATGGGAAGAGAGCCAGCCAGCAGCATTAAAGCCCTACTGTGTGGCAGGGGAGAAGCTAGGGTAGGTCCCCCGTGTTCTGTCAGAGGTTGGAGGGCGGATTATCATCTCCACTTCCCAGATCTAGCACACAGGAAGCAGCTCCAGCTGAATGGCAGACATGCCTAGCTGAGTCACTGCCAGAATTCGTTTTTTTTTTTTTTTCCTAGGCCTTTGATGATATTGCCAAATACTTCTCTAAGAAAGAGTGGGAAAAGGTGAAAGCCTCAGAGAAAATCATCTCTGTGTATATGAAGAGAAAGTAAGAGGCCATGACTAAACTAGGTAACAGAAAGTTCTAGGTACAGACAAGTCTGGGGACACATGAGCATCCCTTTTCCTGCTCTGGCTACTTCTTAGACTGCAGAAAGTACCCCACGATTTCCTTTTGTGCAGGGAAAAATCGCAAGGCAGCTTCTGGGTGTTCTGCTCTTCCATATCGTGTCAAGGCTGAGGGCAGGGACTGGCTACAGTAGAGCTCGTACCTGGATCCTGCACGTTTTTCTCCCATAGGCGTCTGTTCTGATGAGCCCAACTGTCTCTGCGGCATTCCGAGCCTCCCCCACCCGCCCCCCACTCCACATGCACACACCCACCCAGCCTTCCTTCTCTTGGCTTGTCTCTCTCTCTCTCTCTCTCTCTCTCTCTCTCTCTCTCTCTCTTTTTTAGTCTGAGTCTCATTCTGTCACCTAGGCTAGAGTGCAGTAGCGCAATCATAGCGCACTGTAGCCTCGAAACCGTGGCCTCAAGCAATCCTCCTGCCTCAGCCTCCCAAAGTGCTAGTACTACAGACATAAGCCACCATACCAGGCCTAAGCTTGTCTCTTAAGGAATAAACATTTTGCTTCTTACTAGGTTTCAAGGTTACCTTTCCAACTTTCATGCATAATAAAGGGGCCGTAGACTTCCAGGGGAATGATTTTGATAAAGACTGTAACCACAGGAATCAGGGTGAGTAGATGGGAAGGGGCTGGAAAGGGTCTCCTGAAGCCCAACTGCTTTTCAGCTCAGCTACCTGGGAAAGATCCTCAGGCATTTGTTCCCTCATACACACAAGTGCTGAGTGAAAAAAAAAATTGCATGCAGAAAGTTAACTACAGAAGCCATTCACATAAAACTTAAAAAGATGCAAAACAAGAATATATATTTTTATGAATAATAAGTAAATGGTAAATGTATAGAAACATGCATGTGAATAAAAAGCCATCTAAGGTGACTGGCTGTAAGTGGAGGAGGGAGGGAGACAGGGATTGGTGAGAGTTGCACAGACAGCTTCAGCCGTAACTTGTTGATCGTGTGTTTTGTTTTTGATTTTGAGATGCAGTTTCACTCTTGTTGCCCTGGCTGGAGTGCAATAAGGCAATCTCAGCTCACTCCAACCTTCACCTCCTGGATTCAAGTGATTCTCCTGCCTTAGCCTCCGGAGTAGCTGAGGTTACAGGCGCCTGCCCCCACACCAAGCTGATTTTTTTTTTATTTTTGGTAGAGACAGGGTTTCACCATGTTGGCCAGGCTGGTCTCAAACTTCCTGACCTCAGGTGATCCACCCGCCTCAGCCTCCCAAAGTGCTGGGATTACAAGTGTGAGCTACCACGCCCGGCCTGTTTGTAGTATTTCTAATATTCTGAAAAATAAATCAGACCTAACATAGCTGTGTGGTAATGTTGAGACCCGACTGAACTCAATATTATTCCCTACACTTTTCTGTGTGTTTGAAATATTTCTTTTTTAAAGGACATGTTGTTCTTCTAAGTACTGTTAATGAATCAAAGGACAGTTAAGAAAATGTTAAAAGTGACAAAAAAAAGAAAGAAACTATTAAAGCTGTGGATCCGCCAAAAACTTCCAGAGTTTGTTTCGTTAACAGCATGTAGGTATCTGACAGGTATCTTAGGAGTAATGGTGATGAACACATTATGTAATAAAGATCGCTGTTATTTTGTATTTTATCAAAACCAAATAGTCCTCTCATTCCCAACCAACCCTGATTCTCTGTGATGAGCTGGAAAGTGAGTTGGAAAGAATGATCCCTCACCCAACACAAAGAGAGCTTTTGCACTTGTCAGTGAGCAGAGATAACACAGGGTGAAAAAAAGACAGGTTCTTGGGTTGAGAGCGTTGTACATTTCAGGAATATAAAGGGGACATATGTGTTTACTTCCTCTTCTGCTCTGACAGCACAATTATGAGACAAGGTCAGAATGTCCATACCGTCTCCAATAGACTTATTACTCCCCAACTAAACAGACCAGATCCTACCATCTCCCACAATCACTATAAGATATCTGAAAATTCAGTGCTTGAGTATCTGCCAAGTGTTTGACATTAAAGGAGTGTCTTTATACTGAAAATATTTCAGAGCCACTGGACTAAATCATCCATGGTTCATCACACATTTAACAGCTTAATTCACATACCATAAGATTCACCCATTTCAAGTGTACAATGATTTTTAGTTGTTGTACATCTTGAGTGGATACAGTTCAGATTCCTAACCAATCAATTTAATTATTTGGGAAAAAGTAAAAGATATGTAATGACATAAGATGACACTGTGATGGGGTTTAACCCTCATTTGATAAACCATGAGATGGAAAATTCTGAATTGATGCCACAGACAAATGCACCAACCATGACTAAACATAATTCAGAAGCAAATCTCAACTAACTCCTCATCAATGAGTGGACTCATAACCCTCTGCTGCAGAATGCCCTCATGCAACAGAAGTCTCTCTAGAGTTTGGAAATCTTTACCAACCAAGAAAAATTCTGATGTATTGTCTTTCTGTTGAACGTCCTCAGATGACTTTCGGCATGCTCCAGGGAATCTTCCCGAAGGTGAGTATCTCTCAAATCTAATGGACCACAGAACCTTTTTCCCTTCATGGATGTGAACACTGGTAAGAGTGGGAGAATATAAAAAACATCCTCATTGCCTCCTTCTCCCCATGTCTATCACAACTGATGTAGCATGGACGGCTTGATAACACTAAGAGTTGTGATCCTTAATACTTCTTTTGTCTTCATAGTGATGCCAGATACTATTTTAAGCAGTTCACACGGATTAATTTATTTAATCCTTAAGATCTCTATGATGCTGTTTTTATTATTATCTCCAAATAATAATGAGTCACACACTTCAGTTTTCATCCATATAAAAGCCATGTGACTTGGCGCAAATCTTCTAAGTTCTCTGAACTCCAGATTCCTGGTCCGTGAAATGGAAGTAAAGAATCATAGTTCATGTTACAGATCCTAGCTATCAGCAGCATAATAATAAAATGAGGCTATCGTGGTACAGAGATGTTAAAGAATTTTCCTGAGGCACAGTGGCAGTGGTAGTCTAATTCAGAGCCCCAAGCCATTTAAAGCTCATTCACGTTTGCATTTGTTTATGAAGTTCAGATGTTGCTCACTAGGGCTTTACCCCATAGGGTCGGCTGGTGCTTCCATTGAGACACCCACTCTCGCAACAGGAAGGACCAGCTGGCCTCTGCTCTGTAACTGGGGCCACTCACGTGGTTTAAGAGTCACTTTGACTGTTGGCCCCTCCCTACTGTAGTGAGCCGGGATCGTGCCACTGCACTCCAACCTGGGCGACAGAGCAAGATTCCATCTCAATAATACAAAATAAAATGATTGCTAAGTAGTTTTGTATTATGATCTCTGAGCTCCATTCTTTTGTCGGTCTAATATTTGTTAAGCCAGTTCCGCCAACAAGATTATGTTGGCCCGGTGCTTCAAGATGATTGCTAATACAGGTGGGACTAATAAGATGGAACTTTTTGCTGAACTCCAGACAAACCTGCCTGAATTTTTTTTTTTCCTTCTGACCTCTTTTTTGTTCAAGTGTGGCTCACGTCCCTGATATAGACTCCCTTACCTTTCCCTTGACATGGGACATAGACAACCGGCCCAGGTCCATCCTGGCATGGAGTGACAATGAAGCCTCACTTCAAGATGGCTGATCAGTGAGGTTTTCAAAGAAAGATGTTCATCAAAAGAGGGAACCTGAAAGCTGATTGTGCGAATGAACCAGCTTCTCCAGGGCCAATGAGTCTCATTTCAGAACAATATGTAACATTTTTCTTTCTAATAAAACTTCCAACTTCTCTTTGTTGGTTGGACATACTGAAGACCACCCTAGTCCGTGTGTATGCCCTGAATTGCAATTTT
>NW_016816307.1:100291-110340 GCF_001698545.2 Rhinopithecus bieti
CCCAAGGAACCTAAGGAAAAATGTTCGCTGTCATGACTCACAATCTTCCAGCCACCCTTCCTTGCACCTGTCTTGTGGGCTGGGGGACCCAACTTATGGATTCCATCTTCCCAGGGAGGAAAAAAAAATCAAATCCTTCCATATCTGTTTTAGGGAACCCTCTCCTCTATTTGCATGGAGGATAAGGCTCTCGATATCTAGAATTGGAATGTTACATTTGTGTAATACAGAACTATATTGGGATAAAATAGAATTTGTTTCCTCTGAGACACAGGTAGAAGTACGTCCACACTGACCTGGGTGGCAGCCACCTCTTCCTGCAGTGCCAGGCAGGGCATGCTCACACATCTGGGGAAACTCTGCTGCTCATGGAGCTCCACAGCCTCCTTCCTGGCACCCTGTCCCTCTGGTGGCTGTGACAGCCCACACTTGGCCTTGGGCATCCCCTGCTTCTTTGCCTGCCCCTCTTCTGCCCACCCTGCATATCTCTGTCTCCCACTGTCCCCACTATGACCACGATTGCCTCTCCCTCCCTGCACTCTCCCTCTCTGAGGGTTCCTTGTCTTGTGAAAATGAACCCACAGCCTCTACCTTGCGACTGGGGACAGAACCCTGGGCTTTGTTCAGTTCTCCCTCCCTCCATCACACACACCTGTCCTCCTTAATGTTTCCGAAGCCAGTGAGCTCCAAACTCAGCCCCTGGTGCACCTGCCAGCTGTGGGACCTGTGACAAGACGTCTGTCATCTGTCTGAGACTCCATCTTTCATCTATCATATAGGCATAATGATGACAGTGTCCTCCTTCCAAGGCTGGGGAGAACCAGGAGGCCAAGATAATGGGACACAAATGGGAAAACAGCTTCAATCCTGCCTCCACCTGGGGCTGGTGTTTCAAGTCCGTTGTGTGTGAATGGAGCTTTGATGTCTCCATTCACACACAATGGTTTGTTCTAAAATAGACTCCCCTCTGCCCTTCCCTTCCCCACAACTGTTTCCCCTCTGCACCATATAACAGTAACTGTGAGAAAGCGCTGTCCCATTCCAAATCATCGTCCCTACCCCAGCCCCAGGCCCTTGGTTGGTGAGACCCTTGATGGGCAGTCTCATGCTTCTGTCCAGGGGACTTTCCCACCGTTGCTCCCCTGCATGGAGACTAAGTGGACTCTTCTATTCCCTGTCCATCACAGGGTCTACCGTGCACGCATCTTCCTCATTCCTCCACATTCCCCAGATGACGATATCGTCTGTGTCTCCTCCCACATATTCCCAAATGGACAGTCCCAGCCCTTGAACTTGAAAATCGTTCAGAGAGCGAAGGCCAAATGCCCAACCACTGCTGCAGAATCCTGCTCCAGGACTGAAGTGTATAGTCTCTATCAAAATAAAACTGGAGGCCAGGTGTGGAGGTTCATGCTTATAATCCTAGTACTTTAGGAGACGAAGGTGGGAGGATCACTTGAGACCAGGAGTTCAAGGCTGCATTGAGCTATCATCATGCCACTGCACTCCAGCCTGGACGGAGCAAGACCCCTTCTGTAGAAAAAACAGACAAACAAACCAACAACTGGAAACATCCTCCTCTAGAATGGTGGTCAGGAACATCTGTCTGTCTTGTCCCCTAATGCCTCTCCATCACCTAGAACAGCGCTCAGCACGAGGATGCACTCATTAGGTTTTGTTGAATAAATGACTCCTTTGACACAGCAATTCCACTTCTAAGAATCTTTCCTAAAGAAATATTCACACACGTGCACAGACCTGTGTGCACAATAATGAGAGAAGCAAACAACTGGGGAACTTTTGCAAAGGTTTATTAACTGTCAGTGACTGATATGGGGAATCAGAGGAGGGGAGTACGTGCTGAACAGGAAACAGATTGAGGGGGGCTTGACCAGGACACATGGCAATGGGGAAAAGCATATGGGAGATGCTTATACTGGTACTTGGAGTGTGTGTGTGTCTGTGTGTGCACGTGCCTGTGTGGTGTGTAAATGCAGAGGAGAAAATCGGAAATTAAACACTCAGATCTGCCCTCAGTAGTCACATCTGGGGAGAGAGGAGGGTAGTGCTATTCTATGCAGAGAATACCTGACAATACCTGTTTTCTAAGGTACGTGCATGGATGCACAAACCAAAATATGCATTAAGTATGTCTTGCTCATCAATGAAAACGCTAATATCTAACATAATGGCACACTGTAAGAAAACACAACGGAAACACTAACATGGAACTCTTGGCACCCTAAAAAAATGACACTCAACTTTTCACGATTGTGAACATTTGCTTAAACTTGCTATACACCTGATGACGAGGGATCTGCAGCCATGCTCATATTCATGTAAGGTCACCATGCTCTGCTTCTCATCTGGGGCATGTGTCATATCCCTGAGCCGAGGCAAGAAGAGAGAAGGAAAGTAAGTGGCAGTGAGTTCCCACCACGTGACGACTCAATCTCAACTCCTCCTGACCTGCAGACCCTGCACACTCCGATTCTGCCCTACCTCAGGACCTGCACAAGCCTTCCATGGTTCCTCGAAGTGAACCATCTGCTCATGCCACAGTGACTTCCTCGCCTGGATTATCAATTCCTAGGCTAGAGGAAGGTGTGGCCCGCATATCAGGGCTGATCTGGGGTTTGGGAGCCCACAGCATCCTGGGTAGGGAGGATCCCTGGATATACAGGGCAGGGAGTAGAAAGAGCATGGGAAATTGCTCAGGTGTGTTGACTTATGCCTGTAAACCCAGGACTTTGGGAGGTAGAGGTGTGCGGATCACGAAGTCAGGAGTTCAAGAATAGACTAACATTGTGAAACCCCATCTCTACTAATAATACTAAAAAAAATTAACTGGGCATGTTGTGCTGCACCTCTAATCCCAGCTACTCAGGAGGCTGAGGTAGGAGCATCCTTTGAACCCGGGAGCTGGAGGTTGCAGTGAACCCAGATCATGCCACTNCCTCTGGCTTCCCTGGCTATGTTCAGGTGTGTGGACTGGGTGTGTGGCATGGATCCCAGACAAGCCTGGGTCCAGGCTGGGCTGAGGAGCTTGCCCAGCGCCAGTTGAGATGTTAGACATGACTTCCAGAGACACAGACTGGAGTTGTCATCCATATAAAAAACCATGTGACTTGGGTCAAGTCTTCCAAATTTTATCAATTCCAGATTCCTAGTCCATAAGATGGAAATAAAGAATCATAGTTCATAAATTGTTTGGAGGCATTAAATTAAATCTAGAAGCCTGATGACATGAAATGTGCTCAAGCAATTCTATCTTTGATAACCTGGGATCATATCTTACTTAGCTCAATACGTGATACCCAATACAGGTGTACTTCAAGATATTGCAGGTTCAGTTCCAGACCACTGCAATAAAGATTTTTTTTTTTGTTTCTCAGTGCATAAAACATTACATTTACACTACACTGTAGTCTACTAAGTGTGCAATAGTGCTATGTCTAAAATGTACATACCTTAATTTTAAAATAATTCATTGTATAAAAATGCTAACAAACTTCTGAGCCTTCAGTGAGTCACACTCTTTTTGCTGGTGGAGGATCTTGCCTCGGTGTTGATGGCTGCTGACTGATCAATGTGGTGGTTGCTGAAGGTTGGAGTGGCTGTGGCAGTTCTTAAAAGAACACAATGAAATTTGCCATATCGATTAGTTATTCCTTTCATGAAGCATATCTCTATAATATGTGATGCTATTGGATAGCATTTTACTCACAGTAGAACTACTTTCAAAGTTGGAGTCAATCCTCTCTAGCTATGAAAGTCCTAGATGGCATCACCTTCCAACAGGAGGCTAGTTTATCTATATTGAAAGTCTGTTGCTTAGTGTAGCCACCTTCATCAGTGATCTTAGCTAGATTTTCTGGATAAGTTGCTGCAGCTTCTCCATCAGGATTTGCTGCTTCACCTTGCACTTTTAGGTTATGGGAATAGCTTCTTTCCTTAAACCTCATGAATCAACCTCTGCTAGCTTCACATGTTTCTTCTGCAGCTTCTTCACCTCTCGCAGCTTTCATGGACTTGTGGAGAGTTCTGGTCTTGCTCTGAGTTAGACTTCGGCTTAAGGGAGTGTTGTGGCTGGTTTCATGTTCCATACTGACCACCCAAACTTTATCTATTTGAGCAGTATGGTAGTTTTGCTTTCTTATTCATGTGTTCACTGGAGTATTACTATTATTATTTCCTTTAAGAACTTTTCCTTTGCATTATATACTATTATTTTCTTCAAGAACTTTTTTTTTTTTTTTTTTTTTTTTTTTTTTTTTTTTTTTTTTTTTTTTTTTTTTTTTTTTTTTTTTACATGCACAGCTTGGTTGTTTGGCACAAGAGGTCGAGCTTTCAGCCTATCTTGGCTTTCGCATGCTTCCTCACTAAGCTTAGCCTTTTCTAGCTTCTGATTTAAAGTGAGAGACATGCGACTCTTCCCTTCATTTGAACACTTAGTGGCCATTGTAGGGTTCTTAATCGTCCTAATTTCAGTATTGCTGTGTCTCAGGAAATAGGGAGGCCCAAGAAAAGGAAGAGAGACGGGGAACAGCTCATCCGTGGAGCAGTCAGAACACACACAACATTGGTCGATTAAGCTTGTCATCTCCTATGGGTGCAGTTCCTGTTACCTGCAAAACAATTTCACACAACACTGTGATTATAGTCAATAATAACTTAATTGTACATTTAAAAAAAAAAAAACTAAAAGAGTGTAAATGGATTGCTTGTAACCAAGGATAAACGGTTGAGGGGATGGAGACCCTATTTTTCAAGATGTGATTATTACGCATGGCATGCCTGTGTCAAAGCATCTCACATACCCCATAAGAATATACACCTACAGTGGACCCACAAAATAAAAAACAAAAACTATTTTAAAAGACTAAATTCAACAAGAACAATTGCAATAATAACCTCAAAGCTCACTGATGACAGATCACCATAACAGATATAGTAATAATGGAAAAGTGTAAAATTGGTGAGAATTTAAAAAAAAAAACATTGCAGTTTCTGTGAAGCACTATAAAAATGAGGTGCTATAAAACAAGGTATGACCGCATGCCCTTAAATATGTGCTGAATGAAAGGAGGAATGGGTGAATGTTCCCGTAAGTGAAGATGTTGGGAATCTAAACCTGACAACGGAAGGAGGCAGAAGCTAAAACTTTCGTTGGCATTTGGCCTGTATTGGTGTGGGTCTAAGCTGTCAGCCTCTGTAAGCCAGAGAATGTGAAAAACTGGATGAAGAAGGCCCATGGGCACTTGGGACTGGGGAGGCATCTCCTTTTTTGGAGAAAACAGAGCCTAACACTCTCCAGCCTACCCAACCCTCATCTTCCAACTCTTCTCCATCACAGGACCCAAAAGGGGGAAACATGCCTGGACCCACAGACTGCGTGAGAGAAAGCAGCTGGCGATTTATGAAGAGATCAGCGACCCCGAGGAAGATGACGAGTAACTCCGTAAGTGAACTTTCGGCTCATTCCCCACATCCCTGCAGATGTGCTATTCTGTTACAGTACCGGTATCCCATCTTACCACTTGTTCCCCAAATCATTCCCTTCTCATAATTTTCTAGGGTACAGAGCTGAGGCTGAATGAAGAGATTTCTCATGCTCTTTCTTTTTCTTTTGTTTTGAGAGGGAGTCTTGCTCTGTTGCCTAGGCTGGACTGTAGTGGCATGATCTGGGTTCACTGCAACCTCCAGCTCCCGGGTTCAAAGGATGCTCCTACCTCAGCCTCCTGAGTAGCTGGGATTAGAGGTGCAGCACAACATGCCCAGTTAATTTTTTTTAGTATTATTAGTAGAGATGGGGTTTCACAATGTTAGTCTATTCTTGAACTCCTGACTTCGTGATCCGCACACCTCTACCTCCCAAAGTCCTGGGTTTACAGGCATAAGTCAACACACCTGAGCAATTTCCCATGCTCTTTCTACTCCCTGCCCTGTATATCCAGGGATCCTCCCTACCCAGGATGCTGTGGGCTCCCAAACCCCAGATCAGCCCTGATATGCGGGCCACACCTTCCTCTAGCCTAGGAATTGATAATCCAGGCGAGGAAGTCACTGTGGCATGAGCAGATGGTTCACTTCGAGGAACCATGGAAGGCTTGTGCAGGTCCTGAGGTAGGGCAGAATCGGAGTGTGCAGGGTCTGCAGGTCAGGAGGAGTTGAGATTGAGTCGTCACGTGGTGGGAACTCACTGCCACTTACTTTCCTTCTCTCTTCTTGCCTCGGCTCAGGGATATGACACATGCCCCAGATGAGAAGCAGAGCATGGTGACCTTACATGAATATGAGCATGGCTGCAGATCCCTCGTCATCAGGTGTATAGCAAGTTTAAGCAAATGTTCACAATCGTGAAAAGTTGAGTGTCATTTTTTTAGGGTGCCAAGAGTTCCATGTTAGTGTTTCCGTTGTGTTTTCTTACAGTGTGCCATTATGTTAGATATTAGCGTTTTCATTGATGAGCAAGACATACTTAATGCATATTTTGGTTTGTGCATCCATGCACGTACCTTAGAAAACAGGTATTGTCAGGTATTCTCTGCATAGAATAGCACTACCCTCCTCTCTCCCCAGATGTGACTACTGAGGGCAGATCTGAGTGTTTAATTTCCGATTTTCTCCTCTGCATTTACACACCACACAGGCACGTGCACACACAGACACACACACACTCCAAGTACCAGTATAAGCATCTCCCATATGCTTTTCCCCATTGCCATGTGTCCTGGTCAAGCCCCCCTCAATCTGTTTCCTGTTCAGCACGTACTCCCCTCCTCTGATTCCCCATATCAGTCACTGACAGTTAATAAACCTTTGCAAAAGTTCCCCAGTTGTTTGCTTCTCTCATTATTGTGCACACAGGTCTGTGCACGTGTGTGAATATTTCTTTAGGAAAGATTCTTAGAAGTGGAATTGCTGTGTCAAAGGAGTCATTTATTCAACAAAAACCTAATGAGTGCATCCTCGTGCTGAGCGCTGTTCTAGGTGATGGAGAGGCATTAGGGGACAAGACAGACAGATGTTCCTGACCACCATTCTAGAGGAGGATGTTTCCAGTTGTTGGTTTGTTTGTCTGTTTTTTCTACAGAAGGGGTCTTGCTCCGTCCAGGCTGGAGTGCAGTGGCATGATGATAGCTCAATGCAGCCTTGAACTCCTGGTCTCAAGTGATCCTCCCACCTTCGTCTCCTAAAGTACTAGGATTATAAGCATGAACCTCCACACCTGGCCTCCAGTTTTTATTTTGATAGAGACCATACACTTCAGTCCTGGAGCAGGATTCTGCAGCAGTGGTTGGGCATCTTGGCCTTCGCTCTCTGAACCATTTTCAAGTTCAAGGTCTGGGACGGTCCATTTGGGAATATGTGGGAGGAGACACAGACGATATCGTCATCTGGGGAATGTGGAGGAATGAGGAAGATGCGTGCACGGTAGACCCTGTGATGGACAGGGAATAGAAGAGTCCACTTAGTCTCCATGCAGGGGAGCAACGGTGGGAAAGTCCCCTGGACAGAAGCATGAGACTGCCCATCAAGGGTCTCACCAACCAAGGGCCTGGGGGCTGGGGTAGGGACGATGATTTGGAATGGGACAGCGCTTTCTCACAGTTACTGTTATATGGTGCAGAGGGGAAACAGTTGTGGGGAAGGGAAGGGCAGAGGGGAGTCTATTTTAGAACAAACCATTGTGTGTGAATGGAGACATCAAAGCTCCATTCACACACAACGGACTTGAAACACCAGCCCCAGGTGGAGGCAGGATTGAAGCTGTTTTTCCCATTTGTGTCCCATTATCTTGGCCTCCTGGTTCTCCCCAGCCTTGGAAGGAGGACACTGTCATCATTATGCCTATATGATAGATGAAAGATGGAGTCTCAGACAGATGACAGACGTCTTGTCACAGGTCCCACAGCTGGCAGGTGCACCAGGGGCTGAGTTTGGAGCTCACTGGCTTCGGAAACATTAAGGAGGACAGGTGTGTGTGATGGAGGGAGGGAGAACTGAACAAAGCCCAGGGTTCTGTCCCCAGTCGCAAGGTAGAGGCTGTGGGTTCATTTTCACAAGACAAGGAACCCTCAGAGAGGGAGAGTGCAGGGAGGGAGAGGCAATCGTGGTCATAGTGGGGACAGTGGGAGACAGAGATATGCAGGGTGGGCAGAAGAGGGGCAGGCAAAGAAGCAGGGGAGACCCAAGGCCAAGTGTGGGCTGTCACAGCCACCAGAGGGACAGGGTGCCAGGAAGGAGGCTGTGGAGCTCCATGAGCAGCAGAGTTTCCCCAGATGTGTGAGCATGCCCTGCCTGGCACTGCAGGAAGAGGTGGCTGCCACCCAGGTCAGTGTGGACGTACTTCTACCTGTGTCTCAGAGGAAACAAATTCTATTTTATCCCAATATAGTTCTGTATTACACAAATGTAACATTCCAATTCTAGATATCGAGAGCCTTATCCTCCATGCAAATAGAGGAGAGGGTTCCCTAAAACAGATATGGAAGGATTTGATTTTTTTTTCCTCCCTGGGAAGATGGAATCCATAAGTTGGGTCCCCAGCCCACAAGACAGGTGCAAGGAAGGGTGGCTGGAAGATTGTGAGTCATGACAGGGAACATTTTTCCTTAGGTTCCTTGAGTATATAAAGCTCCCGACTAAAAAAAAAAAAAAAAAGCCAGACATTGGTGGTTTGTGCCTGTAGTCCTAGCTACTAGGGCAGCAGAGGCGGCAGGATCACTTGAACTTGGCAGGCAGAGATTGCAGTGAGCTGAGATCGTGCCACTGCACTCCAGCACGGGCAACAGAGACTCTATCTCTAGATAAAAAAGAAAAAGAAAAAAAATTCACTTCACAGGCAATAGATAGTTTAAAAAGGATAATTTATGGGCAATTTCATAGGCGAGATTGATGGAAAGAAAAGAAGTATACATTTTACAGAGCTGAGCAGTTAACTGTAAAAATCACCAGAACTGCCTTTTTCTCCAAAATACTATCCATAAGGTATTCTACTACTGGTTTTTCTAGTCCTTCTCTCTATTCCGAATCCTAAATTGTCCTTTTCCTTACTGGGATAATTTTCCTCTGCCCAGATCTGGGTCCTCCACAATACTTAGCACTGTCTTCGAGTGTGTGGATTCCCATCACTTTGCTCAGGTTCCCAAGGAAACAGGCTTTGGGCCATACAGGACACCTCTAGACAGACTATACTGAGAAACCATGCTTGGAACGGTGCAGGGAGAGAGGAAAGGAGAGGGAGTTTACATACCTGGCTCTCACTCCTGGTTATTTTTCTTATTGGTCAAAATTTACCCTACAGGCACAAACTCCCCCACGCTTCTTGATTGTATCACCTGCCCCTTTGACAGCTGTCTGGGAAGCCAGATCCCACACTTTGAAGTGTAGTGTTTCATACAATCCAAAAGTGGTAGCAGAGGCCGGATGTGGTGGCTCACCCCTGTAATCCCATCACTTTGGGAGGCCAAGGCAGGCGATCATGAGGTCAGCCGTTTGAGACGAGCCTGGCGAGCATGGTGAAACCCCGTCTCTACTAAAAATACAAAAATTAGCCCAGCATGGTGGCACGCGCCTGTAATCCCAACTACTCGGGAGGCTGAGGCAGGAGAATCACTTGACCCCGGGAGGCAGAGGTTGTAGTCAGCTGAGATCATACCAGCACTTCAGCCTGGGCGACAGAGCAAGACTCCACCTCAAAAACAAACAAAAAAAAAAACAAACAATCAAAAAAGTGGTAGCAGAAACCGGAGAGTCCAGATATGTAGCTAACTGGCCTGGTTGTACAGCAGCAGCCAAGGGTGAAAACTACTCCCAGGCAAGTCCTAAGTTCACCGGGTAACTGGAGTACCAATCTGTGCTAGTTAATTGCCTTTATCTGAAGGAAAAATAAAACTCACATCTCCATGACAAGCAGGTGCTTACAGTTTGGAGCAAGGCACCTAGGCTGAACTCCCCGGGTGACAAGGAGACAGGGACATCATCTTCCTCGAGGTTCACATTTCAAAGAGATGGCTCCAAGGCCCTGAAGAAAGACATTTCTA
>NW_016816308.1:0-804 GCF_001698545.2 Rhinopithecus bieti
AATGATAATGCAATTGGTTCTATTGCAGTTTTTTTTTTCCTTGTCTATAAAGCAGCAGTCCCCAGCCTTTTTGGCACCAGGGACCAGTTTCATCGCAGATAGTTTTTCCATGGTGGGGTGGGGGGTATGGTTTGCAGTTTTTTTTTTTCCTTGTCTATAAAGCAGCAGTCCCTGGCCTTTTTGGCACCAGGGACCAGTTTCATGGCAGACAGTTTTTCCATGGTGGGGGGTATGGTTTCGGGATGATTCAAGTGCATTACATTTATCATTAGATTATTATAAGGAGTGTGCAAACTAGATCCCTCACATGCGTAGTTCACAATAGGGTTCACGTGCCTGTGAGAATCTAATGCTACCACTGATCTGACAGGAGGCGGAGCTCAGGTGGTAATGCTTACTTGCCCGCTGCAGCTCACCTTCTGCTTTGCAGCCCAGTTCCTAACAGGCCATAGACTCTTGGGTTGGGGGTGACTGAGGACCCCTGCTATAGAGCACTAACCCCCTTGTACACAACTCACTCCTTTTAAAGAAAAAAATTGAAATGTAAGGCTGTGTAAGATTTGTTTTTAAACTGTACAGTGCCTTTTTTTTGTATAGTTAACACACTACTACATATGTCTTTAGATAGCCCTGTCCTGGTGGTATTTTCGATAGGCGCTGTACCGTGCCTGGTACGGTATTGGGGTTGTAAATTAGCGTGGAAATTTAAAGCAGGTTCTTTTTGGTGCACAGCACAAATGAGTTATATATGGGGATGGTAGTTATTTCATCTTCAGTTATCTCTGATGCAGTTTATATGAAATA
>NW_016816309.1:0-3755 GCF_001698545.2 Rhinopithecus bieti
TTTTATCTGAGGATATTTCCTTTGTCACCATAGGCTTCAGAGCAATCCAAAATATCCCTTCTCAGATTCCACAAAAACAGTGCTAGCAAAGGGCTCCATGATAGATTTGTGTAACACTGTGTGATGAATTCACACATCACAAAACAGTTTCTCGGAAAGCTTCTTTCTGGTTTTTATCTGATGACATTCCCTTTGTCAACATAGGCTGAAAAGTGTTCCAAAATATCACTTCTCAGATTCCACAAAAACAGTGCTAGCCAAAGGCTCCAGGAAAGAGTGGTGGAACTCTGTGAGAAGAATTCACACATCACAAAACTGTTTATCAGGAAGCTTCTTTATTGATTTTATCTTAGAATATTTCAGGCCTCGATGTGCTCCTCTATATCTCATTGCAGAATCTGTGATAATATTGTTTGGAAACTTCTCAATGTAAAGAGTGGTATAGCTTTGTGAGATGAATTCACATATCACAAAGCAGATTCTCAAAAGGCCTCCCTCCAGTATTTATTTATGAATATATAATTTTTCACCATAGGAGTCAATGCCCTCGGAATATTTCATGGCAGTTTCCACGAAAACAGTGTTAGCAAACTGCTCAGTGTAACGAAAGGTGTAGCTCTGTGAGATGAATACACTTATCACAAAGCATTGTCTCATAAAGCTTTTCTAGTTTTATCTGAGGATACTTCCTTTGTTACCATAGGCTTCAAAGCGATCCAAAATATCCCTTCTCAGATTGAATAAACTGAGTTCTACCAAACTGCTCCTTGAAAGAGCAGTGTAACTCTGTGTGACGAATTCACACATTACAGAGCAGTTTCTCAGAAAGCTTCCTTCTTCCTTTTATCTGAAGGATATATCTTTTTTAAACACAGGCCTCAATGTGCTCCCGTATATCTCATTGCAGATTCTGCAAAAACAGTGTTGCCAAACCTCTCAATGAAAGCAATGGTGTAACTCTCTCAGATGAATTAATACACCACAAAGCAGTTTCTGAGAGACTTCCCACCATTTTTTACTCGAGGATATTTCATTTCTCACCATAGGATTCTATGCTAACCAAAATATCACTTCTGAGATTCCACAAAAACAGTGCTAGCAAACTCCTCCATGAAAGAGTGGTGTAACTCTGTGAAATGAATTCACACATCACAAAGCAGTTTCTCAGAAAGCTTCTTTCTAGTTTTCATCTGAGAATACTTCCTTTTTCACCATAGGTTTCAAAGCGATCTAACATATCAGTTCTCAGATTCCACAGAAACAGTGCTAGCCAACAGCTCCACGAAAGATTGATGTAACTCTGTGAGATGAATTCACACATCACAAAGCAGTTTCTCAGGAAGCTTCTTTCTGGTTTCTATCTGAGGATACTTCTTTTGTCAACATAGGCTTCAAAGCGATCAAAAATATACCTTCTCAGATTACACAAAAACAGTGCTAGCAAATGGCTCCATAAAAGAGTAGTGTAACTCTGTGAGATGTTTTCACACATCACAAAGCTGTTTCTCAGAAAGTGTCTTTCCTGTTTTTTTCTGAGGATATTTCAGGCCTCAGTGTGCTCCCGTATATCTCATTGCAGAATCTGCAAAAACAGTGTTAGGAAACTTCTCAATGAAAGAATTGTTGCAACTCTGTGAGACGAATTCAAGCACCAGAAAGCAGTTTCTGAGAACGCTTCTCTCCAGTTTTATCTCAGGATATTTCATTTTCACCATAGGATTCAATGCTGTCCAAGATATCACTTCTGTGATTCCACAAAAACAGCGCTACCAAACTCTTCCATGAAAGAGTTGTTATTTTGTGAGATTAATTCACATGACACAAAGCAGTTTCTAAGAAAGTTTCTTTCCGGTTTTTCTCCATTGTCACCATAGGTTTCAAAGCAATCTAAAATATCCCTTTTCAGATTCCACAAAAACAATGCTAGCAATCAGCTCCATGAAACAGTAGTGCAACTCTGTGAGATGAATTCACATGTAACAAAGCAGTTTTTCAGAAAGCTTCTTTCTAGTTTCTAATCAGAGGATATTTCTGTTGTCAACATAGGCTTCAAAGGGATCAAAAATATCCTTTTCAGATTCCACAAAACAGTACTAGTCAACGGCTCCATGAAATAGTGGTGTAACTCTATGAGATGAATTCACACATCACAGAGCTGTTTCTCAGAAACCGTCTTTCTGGTTTTTATCTGAGGATATTTTCTTTATCACCATAGGCTTCAACGTGATCCAAATTATCCCTTCTCAGATTCCACAAAAACAGTGCTAGCAACTGGCTCCATGAAAGAATTGTGTAACACTCTGAGATGAATTCACATATCACAAAGGAGTTTCTCAGAAAGCTTCTTTCTGGATTTTATCTGAGGATATTTCCTTGGACACCATAGGCTTCAAAGTGATCAAAAATATCCCTTCTCAGATTCCAAAAAATCAGTGATAACAAACGGCTCCATGAAAGAGTAGTGTAACTCTCTGAGATGAATTCACACAGCACAGAGCAGTTTCTCACAGGGCTTCTTTCTACTTTTTACCTTAGGATATTTCCTTAGTAACCATACACTTCATAGCCATCCAAATTATCCCTTCTCAGATTCCATGAAAACGGTGCTAGCAAACGGCTCCATGAAAGAGTTGTGTAACACTGTGAGGTGAATTCACACATCACAAAGCACTTTCTCAGCTTCTTTCTTTTTTATATCCTAGGATATTTCCTTTTTAAACACAGACCACAATGCGCTCCCATATATCTCATTGCAGATTCTGCAAAAACAGTGTTAGCAAACTTCTCAATGAAAGCAGTGGTATAACTCCGTGAGATGAATTCCCACACCACAAAGCAGTTTCTGAGAAGGATTCTGTTCACTTTTTATCTGACGATAGTTAATTTCTCACCATATGATTCTGTGCTATCCAAAATATCACTTCTGTGATTCCACAAAAACAGTGCTAGCAAACTCCTCTATGAAAGAGTGGTGTAACTCTGTGAAATGAATTCACACATCACAAAGCAATTTCTCAGAAAGTTTCTTTCTAGTTTTTACCTGAGAATATTTCCTTTGTCACCACAGGCTTCTAAGTGTTCCAAAACATCATTACTCATATTCCACAAAAATAATGCTAGCCAATGGCTCCATGAAGGAGTGGTTCAACTCTGTGAGACGAATTCACACATCACAAAGCAGTTTCCCAGAAAGCATTTTTCTTGTTTTTATGTGAGAATATTTCAGACCTCAGTGTGCTCCCATATATCTCATTGCAGATTCTGTGAAAAGAGTGTTGCAAACTTCTCAATGAAAGCAGTGTTGTAACTCTGTGAGATGAATTCAAACACCACAAAGCAGTTTTTGAGAAGGCTTCACTCCAGTTTTATCTCAGGATATTTCATTTTTCACCATGGGATTCAGTGTTATCCAAGATACCACTTCTGTGATTCCACAAAAACAGTGCTACCAAACTCTCCATGAAAGACTGTTGTTAATATGTGAGGTGAATTCACACGTCATGAAACAATTTCCCAGAAAGCTTCATTTTAGTTTTTATCAGAGGATACTTCCATTGTCACCATAGGCTTCAAAGCAATCCAAATTATCCCTTCTTAAATTCCAAAAAAGCAGTGCTAGCCAACGGCTCCATGAAAGAGTGGTGTAACTCTGTGAGATGAATTCACACGTCACAAAGCAGTTTCTCAGAAAGCTTCTTTCTGGTTTTTATCTGAGGATATTTCGTTTGTCACCATAGGCTTCAAAGCGATCAAAA
>NW_016816309.1:8620-9645 GCF_001698545.2 Rhinopithecus bieti
CAAAAACAGTGCTACCTAACTGCTCCATGAAAAGTATCATGTAACTCTGTGAGATGAATTCACAAATCACAAAGTCATTTCTCAGAAAACGTCTTGCTAGTTTTTGTCTGAGGATATTTTCTTTGTCACTGTTTGCCTCAAAGTGCTTGTGAATATCCCTTTGTAGATTCCACGAAAATAGTCTTAGCAAAATGCTCCATGAAAAGAAAGGTGTAAATCTGTGAGATCAATTCACATATCACAAAGCAGTTTCTCAGAAAACATCTTTTTGTATTTTGTCTGAGGATATATCCTTTGTCACCATAGGCTTCAATGCACTCCAAAATATCCCTTCTCAGACACCACAAAAGCAGTGATGCCAAAGTACTCCCTCAACAGAAACGTTTAGCTCTTTGAGTCAAATGCACACATCACAAAGGAGTATCTCCGAAATCTATTCTCCAGTTTTTACCTGGAGAATTTTCTTTTATCACCTTAGGCCTCTATGGGCTCCCAAATATCCCTTTGCAGATTCCACAAAAACAGTGCTACCAAACTGCTCAAAGAAAACAAACGTGTAATTCTGTGTGATGAATTCACCCATCACAAAGAAATTTCTCAGAAAGCTTCTTTCTAGTTTTTATCTCACGATATTTCCTTTTACACTATCAGTTTCTATGCGCTCCCAAATATACCTTCTGAGACACCACAAAAACTGTGATGCCAAACTACTCCCTCAACAGAAAGCTTTACCTCTATGAGATTAATGCACACTTCATAAAGGAGTTATCAGAAACTTTCTCTCCAGTTTTTACCTGAAGATATTACCTGTTTCAAACTTGGCCTGTATCCACTCCTGAATATCCCTTTGCATATTCCACAATAACAGTGTTACCAAACTGCTCAATGAAAAGGAAGATTTAACTCTGTGAGATGAATTCAACCATCACAAGACAGTCTCTCAGAAAGTTTCTTTCTAGTTTTACCTAAGGGTATTTCCGTTTTCGCCATAGGCTTCTCTGTGCTCCGAATACCCCTTTGTAGAT